>NW_022334157.1:0-11535 GCF_002776525.5 Piliocolobus tephrosceles | reverse complement strand
CCTCAGCGATGGCAGGCGCCCCTCCCCCAGCCTCGCTGCTGCCTTGCGGTTAGATTGCCGCAGACTGCTGTGTTAGCAAGGAGGGAGGCTCCGTGGGCGTGGGACCCTCCTGGCCAGGTGTGGGATATATTCTCCGGTGTGCCGGTGTTATAGCGCAGTATTGGGGTGGGAGTTACCCGATTTTCCAAGTGTTGTGTGTCTCAGTTCCCCTGGCTAGGAAAAGGGACTCCCTTCCCGCTCGCGCTTCCCAGGGAGGCGATGCCTCACCCTGCTTCAGCTCTCGCTGCTCAGGCTGCAGCAGCTGACCCGCACAGATTGTCCAGCACTCCCGAGTGAGATGACCCCAGTACCTCAGTTGAAAATGCAGAAATCACCGGTCTTCTGTGTCACTCGCGCTGGGAGATGGAGACTGGAGCTGTTCCTATTCGGCCATCTTGCTCCGCCCCCCCTGAGGATATTTCTTATTTCACCATAGGCCTCAATGGGATCCCAAATATCCCTTGGCAGGTTCCACAAAAGCAGTGTTATCAAAGTGCTCCATGAAAAGAAAGATGTATGAAAGCTCAATGAAAAGAATGTGTAGCTCTGTGAGGTGAATTCACACATCACAAAGCAGTTTCTCAGAAAGATTCTTTTCAGTTTTTATCTGAGAATTTTTGATTTTTACAATATGGGCCTCAATGCTCTCCCAGTTAACCCTTTGCAGATTCCATGAAAACAGTGTTAGCAAACTGCTCCATGGAAAGGATGGTGTATCTTTGTGAGGGTAACTTACACATCATGAGGAAGTTTCTCAAAATGCTTCTTTTAATTTTTATCTGAGGATGATTCCATTGTCACTGTAGGATATAATGCCCTCCAAAATATCCCTTGTCAGATTCCCCCAAAAAAGTGCTAGCAAACTGCTCCATGAAAAGAAAGGTGTAACTGTGTGAAATGAATTCTGAAATAACAAAGCAGTTTCTCAGGAAGTTTGTTTCTGGTTTTTGTCTGAAGATATTTTTTCTGTCACCATTAGCTTCAATGCACTCCAAAATATCCCATTGCAGATTCCATGAAAACAAGGTTACCAAACTGCTCAATGAAAAGTACAGTGTAACTCTGTTGTATGAATTCACACATCACAGAGAAATTTCTCAGTACGCTTTTTTTTTTCAAATTTTTATGGGAGGATATATCCTTTGTCACCATTGGCTTAAATGCGATCCCAAATATCCCCTCTCAGATTAACTAAAAAAGGTATTACCAAACTGATCTATGAAAAGAATCATGTACCACTGTGAGATGAATTCAAAAATCACAAAGCAGTTTCACAAAACGATTCTTTCTAGTTTTTGAGTATTTTCCTTTGTCTCCCTAAGCTTCAATGCACTCAAAAATATCTCATTGCGGATTCCAAGAAAAAAGTGTTAGCAAACTGCTCAATGAAAAGTATGGTGCAACTCTGTGTGACGAATTCACAAATCACAAATATTTTTTTCATTAAATTTCTTTCTAATTAATTCTGAGTATATTTTCTTTCTCACCATAGGCTTCAATGTGATCCAAAATCTCCCTTCTCAGATTTCCCAAAAACAATGCTACCAAACTGCTCCATAAAAAGTATCTTGTAACTCTGTGAAATGAATTCACAAATCACAAAGCAGTTTTTCAGAAAGCTTCTTTCTATTTTTTGTCTGAGGATATTTCCTTTGTCACTATAAGCTTCAATGCACTTCAAAATATCCCATTGCAGATTCCAAGAAAAGAGTGCTAGCAAACTGCTCAATGAAAAGAACAGTGTTACTCTCTGAGATGAATTCACACATCATAAAGCAGTTTCTCGGAAAGATTCTTTGGTTTTTATCTGAGTATATTTCCTTTGTCATCATAGACTTCAATGTGCCCCCAACTATCCTATTGCAGATTCCATGAAAACAGTGTTATCAAACTGCTCAATGAAAAGAACACTGTAACTCTGTAAGATGAAGTCAAACATCACAAAGCAGTTTCTTAGACAGCTTCTTTCTAGTTTTTATCTGAGGATATTTCCTTATTAACTATAGGCCTCAATGCACTCCAAAATATCCCATTGCAGATTCCATGAAAACAGTGTTAGCACACTGCTCCATGAAAAGAAAGGGATAACTTATTGGGGTGAACTCACACAACACAAAGAACTTTCTCAGAAAGCTTCTTTCTAGTTTTTATCTGAGAATATTTACTTTGCACCATAGGCTTCAATGTGATCCAAACTATCCCTTGTCAGATTCCCCAAAAACAGTGCTACCAAACTGATGCATGAAAGAAATTGTGTAACTCTGTGAGATGAATTAATACATTACAAAACGGTTTCTTAGAAAGCTTATATTCTAGTTTTTATCTGAGGATATTTTCTTTCTCACCACAGGGTTCAACATGATCTATAATATCCCTTCTCAGATTCCCCAACAACAGGGCTACCAAACTGATCCATGAAAAGAATCATGTAACTCTGTGAGGTGAATTCACAAATCACAAAGAAGTTTCTCAGAAAGCTTCTTTCTAGTTTTTATCTGAGTACATTTCCTTTGCCATTGTAGGCTTCAATGCACTTCAAAATATCGTATTGCAGGTTCCATGAAAACTGTGTTATCATACTGCTCATAGAAAAGAGTGGTGTACATCTATGAGGTGAATTCACACACCACAAAGTAGTTTCTCAGAAAGCTTCTTTCTAGTTTTTATCTGAGGATATGTCCTTTTTTGCTGTAGGCTTCAATGAGCTCACAGACATCCCTTTGCAAATCCCACAAAAACAGTGTTAGCAAACTGCTCCATGAAAAAAAAGGTTTAACTCTCTGAGATGAATTCACACATGACAAAGAACTTTCTTGGAAAACTTCTTTCTAGTTTTTATCTGTGGATATTTCCTTTGTCACCATAAGCTTCAATGTGATCCAAAATATCTCTTCTCTGATTCCCCAGAAACAATGCTATGAAACTGATCCATGAAAAGAATCATGTAACTCTGTGAGATGAATTAACACACCACAAAGAAGTTTCTCAGAAAACTTCTTTCTAGTTTTTGTTTGAGGATATTTCCTTTGTCACCAGAAGCTTCAGTGTGCTCTGAAATATCCCATTGCAGATTCCCAGAAAACAATTTTAGCAAACTGCTGAATGAAAAGAACAGTGTAACTCTGTGAGCTGAATTCACAGATCACAAAGCAGTTTCTCAGAAAGCTTCTTTTAGTTTTTTATCTGAGGATATTTCCTTTGACAATGTGGACTTCAATGTGCTCCCAAATATAATACTGCAGATTCCATGAAAACAGTGTTATCAAACTGCTCCAGAAAAGAATGGTGTAATTCTGTGAGATGAATTCACACATGACAAGGTAGCTTCTCAGAAAGCTTCTTTCTAGTTTTTCTTTGAGGATATTTCCTCTTTCACTATAGGCCTCAATGAACTCCCAAATATCCCATTGCAGATTCCAGGAAAAAAATGTTAGCAAACTTCTCAATGAAAGGAACGATGTACCACTGTGAGAGGAATTCACACATCACAAATAAGTTTCACAGAAAACTTCCTTTTGTTTTTTATCTGAAGATACTTCCTTTGTCCCCATAGGCTTCAATGCACTCCCATATATCTTATTGCAGATATCATGAAAACAGTGTTATCAGACTGCTCAATGAAGAGAACGATATAATTCCATAAGATGAATTCACACATCACAAAGCAGTTTCTCAGAATGTTCCTTTCTAGTGTTTTAATGAGGATATTTCCTTTTCCAGTATAGGCCTCAGTGCCCTCACAAATATTCCTTTGCAGATTCCACAAAAACCGTTTTAGCAAACTGCTCCATGAAAAGAAAGGTGTAACTCTGTGAGATGAATTCACATATCACAAAGAAATATCTCAGAAAAATGCTTTCTAGTTTTTATCTGAGGATATTTCCTTTGTCGTCTTAGGCTTCATTGCAATCGGAAATAACCCCTCTCAGATTCCCCAAAAACAGTACTACAAAACTGATCCATGAAAAATATCATGTAACTCTCTGAGATGAATTAATACATCCCAAAGCAATTTCTCAGAAAACCTCTTTTCAATTTTTGGCTGGCGATATTTTCTTTGTCACCATAGGCTTCAATGTGATCCAAAATATCCCTTCTCAGATACCCCAAAAACAGTGCTACCAAGCTGCTCCATGAAAATAATTGTATAACTCTTTGAGATGAATACATATATCACAAAGCAGTTTCACAGAAAGCTTCTTTTTAGCTTTTGCCTGAGGATATTTCCTTTATCATCATTGGCCTCAATGTGCTCGTGAATATCCCTTTGCAGATTCCATGAAAACAGTGTTAGCAAACCGTTCCATGAAAACAATGGTGTAAATGTGAGGTGAATTAACACATCACAAAGTAGTTTCTCAGAAAGTTTCTCTTTAGTTTTTGTCTGATGATATTTCCTTTGTCACCATAGTCTTCGATGCACTCCCAAATATCCTATTGCACCTTCCACGAAAACAGTGTTAGCAAAATGCAACAAGAAAAGGATCTTGTAACTCTGTGAGATGAATTCACACATCACAAAGAAGTTTCTCAGAAAGCTTCTTTCTACTATCTATCAGAATAATTCCTTTGTCACCAAAGGCTTCAATGCAACCCAAAATATACCTTCTCAGACTCCCCAAAAACAGTGCTACCAAACTGTTCCATGAAAAGAATGGTGTAACTCTGTGAGATGAATTCACATATCACAAGGATGTTTCTCAGAAAGCTTCTTTCTAGTTTTTATCTGAGGATATTTTCTTTTTCACATTAGGCCTCAATGCACTCCCAAATACCCATTTGCAAATTCCACGAAAATGGTCTTAGCAAACTCTTCCATGAAAAAAATCGTTTAACTCTGTGAAATAAATTCATTCATCACAAGGAAGTTTCTCAGAGAGCTTCTTTCTAATTTTTATCTGAGGATAATTACTTTGTCACCCTAGGCTTCAATGCAATCCAAAATATCCCTACTGACATTTGCCAAAGGCAGTGCTACCAAGCTGCTCTATGAAAGGAAAGGTGTAAATCTGTTGGATGAATTCACACATCACCACGCAGTTTCTCAAAAAGGTTCTTTTTGGTTTTTGTCTGAAGATATTTCCTGTGTCAGCATAAGCTTTAATGCACTCCAAAATATACCATTGCAGATTCACAGAAAACAGGGTTAGCAAACTGGTCAATCAAAAGAACAGTGTAACTCTGTGAAATGAATTCACGCATCACAAAGTAGTTTTTCAGAAGCCTTATTTCTAGTTTTATCTGAGAATATTTCCTTTGTCACCATTGTCTTCAATGCTATCCAAAATCTCCCTTCTAAGATACCCCCTAAACAGAGCTACCAAACTGCTCCATGTATAGAATCATGTAACTCTGTGACATGAATTCACAAATCACAAAGCAGTTTCTCAGAAAGCTTCTTTCCAGTTTTTATCTGAGAATATTTCCTTGTCACCATATGTTTCATTGCAATCCAAAATATCCCTTCTCAGATCCCCCCAAAACAGTGCTACCTAACTGTTCCATGAAAAGAAAGGTGTTAACTCTGTGAGAGAAATTCACACATCACAAAGAACTTTCTCAGAAAGCATCTTTCTAGTATCTTTCTGATGATATTTCCTTTCTAACCATAGACTTCAATGCGATCCAAAATATCCCTTCTCAGATTCCCCAAAAACAGTGCTATCAAACTGCAGCATGAAAAGAATCGTGTAACTTGGTGAGATGAATTCACTAATCACAAAGCAGTTTCTCACAAAGCTTCTTTCTAGTTTTTATCTGAGGACATTTTCTTTTTCAACATGGGCCTCAATGTGCTTGCTAGTATCCTTTTGAAGGTTGCACAAAAATAGTGTTAGCAAACTGCTCCATGAAAAGAAAGGTGTAAAGCTGTGAGATGCATTCACACATCACAAAGCAGTTTCTCAGAGAGATTGTTTCTAGGTTTATCTTAGGATATTTCTTTTTTCACCATAGGCTTCAACCCGCTCCCAAATATTCTTTCATAGATACCATGAAAACAGTGTTATCAAACTGCTCCATGAAAAGAAAGGGGCCCCTCTGTGAGATGAATTTACACATCACAAAGTACTTTCTCAGAAAAATTCCTTTTAGTTTTCATCTGAAGACATTTTCTTTGTCACCATAGGCTTCAATGCTGTCCAAAATATCCCTTCTCAGATTCCCAAAAAAACAGTGCTACCTAAAGCTCCATGAAAAGTATTGTGTAACTCAGTGAGATGAATTCACAAATCACAAGGCAGTCTCTCAGAAAACTTCTTTGTATATTTTGTCAGGGGAAATTTCCTATTTCACCCTAGGCCTCAATGACTCACTTATATCCCTTTGCAGATTCCACTAAAATAGTGTTAGCAAACTTCTCCATGAAAAGAAAGGTGTACATTTGTGAGAAGAATTCACACAACACAAAACAGTTTTTCAGAAAGCTTCTTTTTAGATTTTGTCTGAGGATATTTCCATTGTCACCATAAGCTTCAATGTGCTTCCAAATATCCTATTGCAAATTCCCAACAACAGTGCTAACATCCTGCTGCATGAGAAAAGTGGTGGAAATCTGTGAAATGAATTCACACATCACAAAGCTGTTTCTCAGTAAGCTTTTTACTACTTTTTATCTGAGGATATTTCCTCTTTCACCATATTCCTCTATGCACTCCTGAATATCCCTTTGCAGATTCCATGAAAAAAGTGTTAGCAAACTTCTCAATGAAAAGAATGGTGCAACATTGTGAGATGAATTCAGACATCACAAAGCAGTTTCAGAGAAAGGTTGTTTTTGGATTTTATCTAAGGATATTTCCTTTGTCACCAGAGATTTCAATGTGCTCCAAAATATCCTATTGCAGATTCCTTGAAAACAGGGTCATCAAATTGTTCAATGAAAACTACTGTGTTTTGTCTGTAAGATGAATTCAAATATGACAAAGCAGTTTGTCAGAAAACTGCTTTCTAATTTTTATCTGAGGATATATTTTATTTCATTATAGGCCCAATGTGCTCCCAAATATCCCTTTGCAGATTCCACAAAACCAGTGTTAGCAAACTGCTCCATGAAAAGAAAGGGGTAACTCTGTGAGATGAATTCACACATCACAAAGAACTTTCTCAGAAAGCTTCTTTCTAGTTTTTATCTGAGGATATTTCCTTTGCCGCCTTAGCCTTCAATACGCACCCAAATATCCTAATGAAGATTCCAGGCTAACTGTGTCCAAAAACTGTTGCAAGAAAAGAATCATGTAACTCTATGAGATGAATTCACATATCGCAAAACAGTTTCTAAGAAAGCTTCTTTCTAATTTTTATCTGAGGATATTTCCTTTGTCACCAGAAGCTTCAATGCAATTCAATATGTCACTTCTCAGGTTCCCCAAAAACAGTGCTCCCAAACTGCTCCATGAAAAGAACAGTGTAACTCTGTGAGATGATTTAACACTTCACAGAGCAGTTTCTCAGAAAGCTTCTTTCTAGTTTTTATTTGAGGATATTTCCTTTTTCATCATAGGCCTTAACTCTTTCCCAAAAATCCCTTTGTAGATTCTGTAAAAACAGCGTTAGCAAACCTCTCAATGAAAAGAACAGTGTGACTCTGAGAGATGAATTCACACATCACAAATCAGTTTCACAGAAAGTTTCTGTTTGGTTTTTAGCTGAGGATATTTCCTTTGTCACCATTGGCTTCAATGTGCTCCCAAATATCATACTGCAGATTCCACGAAACCAGTGCTATCCATATGCTCAATGAAAGTAGTGGTGAAACTCTGCAAGATGAATTCACACATCACAAAACAGTTTCTCAGAAAGCTTCTTTCTAGTTTTTATCTGAGGATATTTCCTTTTTCACCTTAGGCCTCCATTCACTCCCCAATATCCATTTGCAGGTCCACAAAAACAGTGCTAGCAAATTGCTCTATGAAGAGAAAGGTGTAAACCTGTCAGATGAATTCAAACATTACAAAGAAATTTCTCCAAAAGATTCTTTCTAGTTTTTGTCTGAGAATATGGTCTTTATCACCATAGGCTTCAATGTGATCAGATATATCCCTCCTCAGATTCCCCAAAAACAGTGTTACCAAACTGTTCCATGAAAAGAATCATGTAACACTGTGAGGTGAATTGAGATGAATGAACACATCACAAAGCCCTTTCTCAGAAAGCTTCTTTCTAGGTTTTATATGAGAATATTTCCTTTGTCATTATAAGCTTCAAAGTGCTCCAAAATATCCCATTGCAGATTTCAAGAAAACAGCATTTGCAAACTGCTCAATGAAAAGAGCAGTGTAGGACTGCAAGATGAATTCACACATCACAAAGCAGTTTCTCAGAAACCTTCTTTCTGGTTTTTATCCGTTGATATTTCCTTTTTCACTATAAACCTCAATGCACTCCCAAATATCCCTTTGCAGATTCCACGAATACAGAGTTAGCAAACTGCTGCATGAAAAGAAAGCTGTAACTCTGTGAGATCAATGCACACATTACAGAGCAGTTTCCCAGGAACTTTCCTTTGGGTTTTTGTCTGAGGATATTTCGTGTGTCACCATAGGCTTTAATGCACTCCAAAATATCTTTTTGCAGTTTCCTAGAAAAGAGTATTAACAAACTGATGCATGAAACTAGTGGTGCAATTCTATGAAATGCATTCACACATCACAAGGCAATTTCTCATAAAGCTTCTTTCTATTTTTTATCTGAGGATATTTCCTTTTTCGCCAAATGTATCAACTAGCTCCCAACTATCACTTTGTAGATAACACGCAAACATTGTTAGCAAACTGTTCCATGAAAAGAAAGGTGTTACTCTGTAAGATGAATACACACATCACAAAGAAGTTTCTCAGAAAGCTTCTTTCTAGTTTCTATCTGTTTATATTTCTTTGTCACCATAGACTTCAAGGCAATCCAAAATATCCCTTCTCAGATTTCCCAAAAAGAGTGTAACCAAACTGCTCCATGAAAAGAATCATATAACTCTTTGAAATAAATTCAGAAATCATAAAGTACTTTCTCAGATAGTTTCTACTTTATGTCTGAGGGTATTTCCTTTTTCACCCTAGGCCTCAATGCGCTCACAAATATCCCTTTGAGGATTCCACGAAAACAGTGTTAGCAAATTCTTCCATAAAAAGAAAGGTGTAAATTTATGAGATGACTTGACACATCACAAATAAGTTTCTCAGAAAGCTTCCTTCTGGTTTTTATCTGAGGATATTTACTTTGTAAACATAGGCTTCAATGCAATCCAAGATATCCCTTCTCAGATTCCCCAGGAACAGGGCTACCAAACAGCTCCATGAAAAGAATCAAGTAACTTTGTGAGATGAATTCACAAATCACAAAACAGTTTCTCAGGAAGCTTCTTTCTAGTTTCTATCTGAAGATATTTCTTTTTTCACCATAGGCCTCATTGCAGTCTTTCTAATTTCTATCTGTTTATATTTCTTCATCACCATAGGCTTCAAGGCGATCCAAAATATCCCTTTTCAGATTCCCCAAAAACAGTGTAACCAAACTGCTCCATGGAGAGAATCACATAACTCTTTGAGATAAATTCACAAATCATAAAACAGTTTCTTAGATAGCTTCTTTCTAGTTTTTGTCTGAGGATATTTCCTTTTTCACCATAGGCTGCAAAGCGCTCACGAATATTGCTTTGTAGATTCAACGAAAATAGTGTTAGCAAAGTGCTCCATGAAAAGAATTGTGTAAATCTGTTAGGTGAATTCACACATCACAAAGCTGTTTCTCAGAAAGCTTCTTTTTGGTTTTTTTCTGAGGATATTTCCTTTTTCAATATAAGCTTTAATGCACTCCCAAATATCCTATTTTAGATTCCACGAAAACAGTGTTAGCAAACTGCTCCAAGAAAAGAATCATGTAAATCTGTGAGATGAATTCACGCATCACAAAGCAGTTTCTCATAAAGCTTCGTTCTAGTTTTTAACTGAGGATATTTCCTCTGTCACCATAGGCTTCAATGCTATTCAAAATATCCCTTCTCAGATTCCCCAAAAAGAGGGCTACCAAACTGTTCTATGAAAAGAGGGGTGTAACTCTGTGAGATGAATTCACAAAGCTGTTTCTCAGATAGGTTCTTTCAAGTTTTTATTTGAGGATATTTCCTTTTTCACCATATTCCTCAATGTGCTCCAGAATATCCCATTGCAGATTCCAGTGTAACCCTGTAAGATGGATTCATTCATCACAAAGCAGTTTCTCCGAAAACTTCTTTTTGGTTTTTATCTGAGGATATTTCCTTTGTCATCATAGGCTTCAATGCGCTCCCAAATATCCTATTGCAGATTCCACAAAAACAGTGGTAGCAAGCTTCTCAATGAAAAGAATGGTGTAACTCTGTTATATGAATTCACACATTACAAAGGAGTTTCTCAGAAAGATTCTTTCTAGTTTTTATCTGAGGATATTTTCTTATTCACTGTAGTCCTCAATGTGCTCCCAAATATTCCTTTTCAAATTAAAAAAAAAAAAAAAAACTGTGTTAGCAAACTGCTCCATGAAGAGAAACGTGTAACTCTCTGAGATGAATTCACACATCACAAAGAACTTTTGCTGAAAGCTACTGTCTAGTTATTATCTGATGGTATTTCCTTTGTCAACTTACGGTTCAATGCAGTCCAGAATATCCCTTCTCAGACTCACCAAAAACAGTGCTACCAAACTGCTCCATGAAAATAATCGTGTACCTGTGTGAGATGAATTAACACGTCAGAAATAGGTTTCTCAGAAAGCTTCTTTCTAGGTTTTATATGAGGATATATCCTTTGTCACCATAAGCTTCAATGTGCTCCACAATATCAGATTGCAGATTCCAAGACAACAGTGTATCCAAACTGCTCAATGTAAAGAACAGTGTAACTCTGTGAGCTGAATTCACACATCACAAAGCAGGTTCTCTGAAATCTTCTTTCAAGTTTTTATCTGAGGATATTTCCTTTTTCACCATTGGCCTCAATGCACTCACAGATATCCCTTTACAAAATCTGTGAAAACAGTGTTAGCAAACTCCTCCATTTAAAGAGTTGTAAAACTCTGTGAGATAAATTGCCACATAACAAAGAAGTTTCTCAGAAAGATTCTTTTTTTTTAAGTTTTTTTTTAATTTTTTAATTTTTTTATTATACTTTAAGTTCTAGGGTACATGTGTATAACGTGCAGGTTTGTTACATATGTATATATGTGCCATGTTGGTGTGCTGCACCCATCAACTCGTCAGCACCCATCAATTCATCATTTATATCAGGTATAACTCCCCAATGCAATCTCTCCCCCCTCCCCCCTCCCCATGATAGACCCCATTGTGTGATGTTCCCCTTCCCGAGTCCAAGTGAGCTCATTGTTCAGTTCCCACCTATGAGTGAGAACATGCGGTGTTTGGTTTTCTCTTCTTGTGATAATTTGCTAAGAATGATGGTTTCCAGCTGCATCCATGTCTCTACAAAGGACGCAAACTCATCCTTTTTTATGGCTGCATAGTATTCC
>NW_022334156.1:0-1060 GCF_002776525.5 Piliocolobus tephrosceles | reverse complement strand
CGAACTTGATATTTTTCCTGCTATCTTATCTGCTGAGTATATAAAATGCCATAAACCTCTTCTGACACCTTCAGAAAATTTGCAGCAAGATAAAGGACCACACATCAGATACGGTTAGCCATAGGACCAAGTCTCAAAGGGCATCTCTCCTTTGCTGAAAAAGATTTTGGATAGGTAAACATAAATTTATATTAAAGTTTACCACAGTATTCTGTCACACTACCATTTGGGGTTAGGAATAAGCCTCTTTACTATCTACATAAGAAAAGAGTTTTATAGTTTATAAGGAAAACATTAATGTCACCGGAGCATTCTAATAGATCCCTACAATATTTTTTTCTGTTAGACTTAGAAAAAAAAATCTTAGAATGATGTGATACCCCAAATATGAACTATAACATGTTTTTAAAATACCTACAGTTATTAAGACTAATTGAGCTCATGAGTTAGCATCTTTTAATTCTACAACAAATGTGGACACCAAAAATGATATAATAATGACACCTTCTATTGCAACTGAGCAACAAAATCAAAGGGTTGTTCAAGATATAGCAATTCAAATATGTAGTATTACAAAGGAATTAATGATACATGTAAGGAGTTGATCGACTAAGGTAGAGTTGAGGACAGTTAACTTCATATGATCATTAATCCCTTGGAATTGTTTTTGTTATTGCCTCCAAATATTGAAATGGAGAAATAATGCAGTGATATGAGTTCTTTTATAGCAAAATGGATAGTTTTAACAGTAATTAAAAAATTTCTGTTGCAGTGTTTCCCATGTTAACTTTCTTAAGTGGGTTAACTAACAAGCCTTTCTCATCTTAGTCATATAAAACATACAAAATATGTATGGTTGTCCAACATAAATAACAGAAACGAATTAGCCAGTAGGTTAACTGCACATTTCATAAACTGTAGAGTAACCCAAGATTATATCCAAACTTTGACAACTCTCAGTTGTTTGACCTCGGAAACATTACACCTTGAATTTAGTTCCTCAACCATGTAATGAGTAAATCCCCAAAATAACATAGGAATATTGCACAGATTAACCAGG
>NW_022334155.1:0-1232 GCF_002776525.5 Piliocolobus tephrosceles | reverse complement strand
TGCATCCAGTGGGGCTGGTGACTGGCTGAGTCCCAGCCACTGCCTGACCTGGGATGTCGGGTTCTCCATGGGCTGGAAGTTGGTCTATATGACAGAGGCACAGGGATGGGGGCCCAGCTCCCGCAGAGCAGCGAAAAGGGCAGTGTGTCCACCGGGAGTGTGGGAAGGGGACAGTGTTGTGGGGAGCCCTGGACACCACCCAGTGTTCTGCACTAGGGGAAGGGTCTTCAGAGGCCCTGGAAGAGGGAGGCTTTTAGGGCAGCCCAGGGGGCCCTGAGCACCTCTGTTCCTCCCATCAGGACAAGGAAGGTCTTTGCGTGCAGGGTTCCTCGTTAGGCTGGCTTCTCCACATGTTGAATGACGGGGTAAGAAGGCATAGGGAGACCCTGGCTCAGGGACCCTCCTCGCCCTGCAGTGCCCTGCTTCCCCAGCCCGGGGGTCTGGCTCACCCACAGCCCACAGGAGGCTCCGCCCACAGGGGGGTCCCCACAGGACACCCAAACAAAACCCTCTGCCCAAGAGGGGTCATTCCAGGGCAATAACTGGGACTCAAGCCCCGCCTTACAGGCAGACTGGGCCAGGACCCAACTTGGGAGGGATCAGGGAAGCCTCAAGCCCTGGGCAAGCCCCTCTCTCCAGGAGCCACACCCCCACTCCAATGAGTGTCTCCCATGAGGAGCTGCAAGACCTTGTCTGACCCAGGGTCCTGGAGGGCTCAGGAAACCCTCATGGAGAAGGTCACTGACTCTGGGGACTGAAGCCCTAGTGGGCTCAGCTCGAGCCACCAGTCCCAGCCTGGAAGGGCTACAGTCTCCCACACCTGCTATCCCCACAGATCTCTCCTGGGCTCATCCTGTGCCTGTGGGACGTGTACTTGCTGGAAGGAGAACAGGTGTTGATGCCAATGACAAGCATTGCCTTTGAAGTTCAGAGGAGTAAGTCTCCGTGTGCCCGGTGGGGCTTGGGGAGCCCTGGAGTCAGACCCCGACTTACCCGAGGGCAGCTTCCTCACACTGTCCTCATGATCCTCTGTTCTGGCCTAGAGGGAGGTCTGGTCAGGTGGGCTGGGCAAGGCACAGTGACACCGAGCCCGTACGCCACATGGCCCAGATGAAAGTCAGGAGTGTCCTGAGCACTTCCCTGCCCAGGTCGTCCCCCAGCCACAGGCTCCTGTGCACATCTGGTCCCCTGGGGTGGCCACAAAAGGTTCTGGCACCGCCCAGTGGGAGACT
>NW_022334154.1:0-2476 GCF_002776525.5 Piliocolobus tephrosceles | reverse complement strand
TTTTATGGCTGCATAGTATTCCATGGTGTATATGTGCCACATTTTCTCACTATTCACAATAGCAAAGACTTGGAATCAACCCAAATGCCTGCACCCAATTATTGAAGTAAACTCCCTTCTCTCCCAGTTCATCTGCATCTCGTTATTGGGCCACAAGAACAAGCAGCCCAACCCTTGGTTTGGTCCAGGAACAATCTAGCCTCAGTTGAACATATCTTGTTACAGAGAAAGCTCTATTACCAACATAGGTGTTTCTCTTTTTGAACAACTCTTTTAAAGGTTAGGTTTACTAATGTCTTCTTGTTCTACCAATTTGTCCTAATTTTTCACCCATATCCTCATTCACAGCCTCCTTGTTCATCCCTATACCTGCACAGAGAAAGGAAATATTTTCTTCTTTTTTTATTCATGTAGTCATCCAACAAGTTGATTATTGTATATATAAAGTATATGTATGTATGTGTTGAATCACACTACATATTAGGCAGCATGCTAGTCACTAAATAAAATAGGGATTAATATAAATATGGTGGCAGCCCTCAGAGAGTTTACTAGGCAAGAATACCATGGACAAATAAACTGTCCATTCCAATAGATAGTCAGTGTTTCCAATCTTTGAATTCAAGGTTTGGAGATTAATTTTGCATCTAATAAACTTATGTGTGTTCAGCTTTCCCCATGCCTCAATTTAATCATTTTAATTTTATATTTGTACAGTATTTAAAATATAATATTTTATTGCAACTATGCAGTGCTTAATAGAATTAACAATTAGAATAGAACAATAGAACAATTATAAACCCCGTTTATAATAAGCATGCCATGTTAATAGTACACCAATGTATACGACTTCCTTGATGCTCAAATAATAGTGATATAGTGATTAGAAACACAGCACTGCAATTTTTGATCTGAATAATTTCAAATATGTTTGTAATAAACAAAGACACTTTTATAAATAGTCCTGGGAGGAAGTATTGAGGATTTCTACTTTTATTATTCCAGAGGACTTCAGGTTGCACCCAGTCAGTTGAGCTTACAGTAAATAAACTACAAAGACAGCTGTAAAGTAAATACCAAGAAACATCAGACATGTTAGGCTTCATAAATCTCAGAATGTTATCGTGACTCATATTGAGAGAGAGTTGTATCTAGTAAATATACACCATCCTGAAACTTTGTTAACCAACGACAGAAGAGGCAGAAGTAAGTCTCTGGGTCCTGGGGAATTCTTCTGTACAGAGCTCTACATCAAACTTTTGCTGCCAATGAATATAATTCATCAAGAAGATTTTTTAAAGTTTTATATAGTTACATAGACTGCTCTCCTGTTGAGGAAACATCAGCTTAGAACCTCAGAAATTAGGGAATTTAAGCTTTTCTTTCTTAAATAGGCCTTAATAACAACACGCAGAATTCATATTTAATTGTGAAGCCTTAATTGTTGTCATTTCCAGTTACCTTTAAATTAAATTTATAAAATACACAGCCATGCGTGCACGTGCGCGCACACACACAAACACACACAATTTTTAAAAGACTTGTCAATTCCAATAGTGAAAACAAATCACAGAACTCTTTTAACATGTCCATGGCTGTATTGATTCTTTAAAGTTTATGTTTCATGTATATTTCAATTTGCAGACGGCTATAAAATTGATGGAAGTATGATAACGTAAAGCAATTTTAGAAAACTTGAGAGCAGCAATATCATTCTGTAGATAAAACAAATATTAAATACAATTTATCTAATTACATTTACTTCTTCTGTATTTCTGACTGTAAAACTGGGTAGAGGAGGAAGGTGGAGTAGAACTTGTTATGGTGGCAGAGCAAAGGACTTTTGAGCCCTCATAAATAAATAATAATAAAATATGTGAGAATATGTGATACAATTTCCTATCATAGGATACCTAATGCAAGTCACACTATCTCATACCATGCATGGTTTAATTTTACCAAAAGAATAAGCCTTATTATTTTTCCCAGTAAGAGTCAGCAAATAACCTGTGGTTATGATTTGTTTTCTTTAAGCATGAGCTACTAAATAACACTTTGCAGTTGAATGACAGTTTACACTCCTATTGGCAACAAAAGACCAAATCCATATAGAAATGGCATTCTTATTCCACAATGATATATTTATTCAGTGTCATTGGACTTTGATCAATATCATTTTCTCAAAATATAGAACCCCTTTTTTGTGACTAAAAGAACAACATATATCAAATCAAGTCTTTTAGTTCCTAATATCAGAATTTGATTATGTTTCCTGAATTTGTATCTAACTTTCTTCTTCCTTTGTGAGATCAAAATTATGTCGAGTGTTTTTAAATAAAAAAACAGTTACTAAATAAAAGAGATGATGAATGTGATGTGTTTATCAAGCCAACAAGGTTTTATTACATCAAATGTTTGTATCATTTCAAGTGAAAATTGTTTACACTTGTTTTTAAGGTCTCATTATCGTAAGATA
>NW_022334153.1:0-2671 GCF_002776525.5 Piliocolobus tephrosceles | reverse complement strand
ATACAGAGTTTCACCTTTCCCTTCTGGTAGCAGTTAGCTACCACTCTCTTCCTGGATTCTGGAAAGTGATATTTGGAAGCTCATTGTGGCCTACGGTGAAAAGGGAAATATGCTCAGACACAAACTGGAAGGAAGCCTTCTGAGAAACTGCATTGCCATGTGGGAACGCAACTCACAGAGTTACACTTATCTCTACAGTCATCAATTTGCCCACACAGTTTCCTTGTAATCTGAAACGGGATACATCTTAGCACAATGAAGCTTATGCTGTCCAAAGAAATCTCCTCATAAAAACTCTAAAAAGAAGCCTTCTTGGAAACTTCTCTGTGATGTGTTCATTCATCTCCCAGAGTTACAGTTACTTTTCAAGCAGCAGACGGTTACCACTGCCTTTGAGGAAACTGAGCAGGGCTAGTTTGTTTCGCTTTGAGGCCTACGATGATAAAGGAAATATCCTCCATTAAAAACGTGAAAGAAGCTTTATGAGAAACTTCTCTGTGATATGTGAATTCCTCTCACAGAGTTACAAGTTAGTCTTCAGCAGCAGTTTGCTGACAGTGTTTTCGTGGAATCTGGAAAGTGATATTTGGGAGCGCATTGAGGCCTATGGTGAAAAAGGAAATATCCTCAGAGAATAGCTAGAAAGAAGCTCTGAGAGAGTGCTTTCTGATATGTGAATTCATCATACAGAGTTTCACCTTTTCCTTCTGGTAGCAGTTAGCTACCACTCTTTTCGTGGATTCTGGAAAGTGATATTTGGAAGCTCATTGTGGCCTATGGTGAAAAGGGAAATATGCTCAGACCAAAACTGGAAGGAAGCCTTCAGAGAAACTGCATTGCCATGTATCAATGCAACTAACAGAGTTACACTTAACTTTTCAGTCATCAGTTAGCCAACACAGTTTTCTTGTATTCTGAAAAGGGATTTCTCCTAGCGCAATGAAGCTTACCGGGTAAACTAGAAATGAGCTTCCTTAGAATCTTCTCTGTGATGTGTGAATTCATCTCACAGAGTTACAGTTCCATTGCAAGGAGCAATCGGATGCCACTGTCTTTGAGGAAACTGAGAACGGCTAGATTGGGTCGCCTAGAGGACTACGCTGAGAAGGGAAATATCCTCCATTAAAAACGTGAAAGAAGCTTTGTGAGAAACTTCTCTGTGATATGTGAATTCCTCTCACAGAGTTACAAGTTAGTCTTCAGCAGCAGTTTGCTGACAGTGTTTTCGTGGAATCTGGAAAGTGATATTTGGGAGCGCATTGAGGCCTATGGTGAAAAAGGAAATATCCTCAGAGAATAGATAGAAAGAAGCTTTCTGAGAGAGTGCTTTCTGATGTGTGAATTCATCATACAGACTTTCACCTTTTCCGTCTGGTAGCAGTTAGCTACCACTTCTTTCGTGGATTCTGGAAAGTGATATTTGGAAGCTCATTGTGCCCTATGGTGAAAAGGGAAATATGCTCAGACCAAAACAGGAAGGACGCCTTCTGAGAAACTGCATTACCATGTATCAATGCAACTCACAGAGTTATACTTAACTTTTCAGTCATCAGTTTGCCAACACAGTTTTCATGTATTCTGAAAAGGGATTTATCCTAGCGCAATGAAACTTACGGGGTAACCTAGAAATGAGCTTCCTTAGAATCTTCTCTGTGATGTGTGAATTCATCTCACAGAGTTACAGTTACATTTCAACGAGCAGTCGGATACCATTGTCTTTGAGGAAACTGAGAACGCCTAGTTTGGGTCGCCTGAGGACTACGCTGAGAAGGGAAATATCCTCCATTGAAAACGTGAAAGAAGCTTTGTGAGAAACTTCTCTGTGATATGTGAATTCCTCTCACAGAGTTACAACTTATTCTTCAGCAACAGTTTGCTGACAGTGTTTTCGTGGAATCTGGAAAGTGATATTTGGGAGCGCATTGAGGCCTATGGTGAAAAAGGAAATATCCTCAGAGAATAGCTAGAAAGAAGCTTTCTGAGAGAGTGCTTTCTGATGTGTCAATTCATCATACAGAGTTTCACCTTTTCCTACTGGTAGCAGTTAGTTACCACTCTTTTCGTGGATCCTGGAAAGTGATATTTGGAAACTCTTTGTGGCCTATGGTGAAAAGGGAAATATGCTCAGACACAAACTGGAAGGAAGCCTTCTGAGAAACTGCTTTGCCATGTGTGAATGCAACTCACAGAGTTACACTTATCTCTACAGTCATCAATTTGCCCACACAGTTTGCTTGTAATCTGAAACGGGATACATCTTAGCACAATGAAGCTTACGCTGTCCAAAGAAGTCTCCTCATAAAAACTCTAGAAAGAAGCTTTCTTAGAAACTTCTCTGTGATGTGTCCATTCATCTCCCAGAGTTACAGTTACATTTCAAGCAGCAGTTGGTTACCACTGTCTTTGAGGAGACTGAGAAGGGCTAGTTTGGGTCTCTTTGAGGCCTACGCTGATAAAGGAAATATCCTCCATTAAAAACGTGAAAGAAGCTTTCTGAGAAACTTCTTTGTCATATGTGAATTCCTCTGAATGAGTTACAACTTAGTCTTCAGCAGCAGCTTGCTGAGTGTGTATTCGTGGAATCTGGAAAGTGATATTTGGGAGCGCCTTGAGGCCTATGGTCGAAAAGCAAATATCCACATAGGATAGCGAGAAGGAAGCTTTCTGTGAG
>NW_022334152.1:0-1192 GCF_002776525.5 Piliocolobus tephrosceles | reverse complement strand
TTGTGACACTTCAAGGAGGCAAGACAGAGAAGTGTCCATATAATATCCAATACTCAATTTGTATCTGTTATTATTTGCATTCTTATAACTTAAGCACCTGCTTATTAACTACAGCCATATGTGGCACAATGACATTTTGGTCAATGACATACCACATGTATGACAGTGGCCCGGTAAGATTATAACAAAGCCGAAAATTTCCTTTTGCCTAGTAAAGTCGTAGCTGTTGGACTGTTGGAGCAATGCATTACTTACGTGTCTGTGGTGAGGCAGTGTAAACAAATCTACTGCGCTGCATCATTAGAGTCAAACAACATTTCTTTTTGGTAAACATTTTAAGCAATATGTTATACAAATGAAAGACTAAACAAAGTGATGGTTTTTAGAAAGAGATAAAACAAAGAGTCGACGAAGATTTGGAGAAATGGCTACCCACGTATGCTGTGAGAGGAGCATGAATTGGTGTCATCATTTTGGAAAAAGTTTTGCATTATCTATGACAATGAAAGATATGCCCCCTTCTAAGAGTGTACTCGGCAGAAGTGAGTGCTTGTGTTATTCCAAAACCACTGACAAAAATACTCGAAGTACCATTACTTGAGACAGCCACAATTATATTAAAAATAACGCTGGCCAGGCACGGTGGCTCATGCCTATAATTTGAGCACTTTGGGAGGCCGAGGCAGGCAGATTGCCTGAGGTCAGGAGTTCATGACCAGCCTGGCCAACATGGTGAAACCCTGTCTCTACCAAAAGTATCAAAAATTGGCCAGGCATGTTGCTGGATGCCTGTAGTCCCAACTGCTTGGGAGGCTGAGGCAGAAGAATGGTGTGATCCTGGGAGGCGGAGCTTGCAGTGAGCTGAGATGGCGCCACTGCACTCCAGCCTGGGAGACAGAGCGAGACTCCGGCTCAAAAAATATAAGGTCTAGAACTTTAGTGATGAATATCATCTCAAAAGCCAAAACCAAAGCCAAAATTTTGAAGAAAGGAAATAGTGTGATACTATCTTTTGTGGGAAGGAACTCTTGGCTTCCCCAAAAATTAGAGAACTGGGGAGAAAGAAACCTCATCTCAAAATCTGTGATTGGGTTGGGAAATGGAGGCTGGCAATGTGCTCAAGGTCAAACATTCCTCCTCCCTTCAAAGGAGACTGGAGTTTTACCAGTGAGCCCAGAGTGAATATTCACCC
>NW_022334150.1:0-1174 GCF_002776525.5 Piliocolobus tephrosceles | reverse complement strand
ACCACTGTTAATTAGTCGCATTATTTGGTCTAACATTTTTTCTTTATTATTCTGAAACTGGGCTTATCTAATACATTGCTACATTCATACAATTTGGAAGAGTCAGTTGAAGTCACAAGGACCCCATATTTGCGCTCTTTCAGTGAATGCAGGCAAATCTTTTATTCCATCGGTAAAATTGTATTTTGGTCTCCTGTTAATATCATATTTATAAAAGTGTCATGACGATGCCAAATGCTGAAAATGGAGATGGTCTAGTAACTAGAAATCCCCACCCCAGGGAGCACACGTACATATCTCCCTACATCCTAATACTGTGATGTGTTTTGGAACGCAGACATTAGAACCTCATGAAGTTTTAACTGTTGAGTCTTTCCAAGCATCATCAAGTTATGATTTAGGCAATGTCTGACTGAAATTCATTCATTCATCCTGCATAGGCACAATCACATAAATATTGCACAAAATGCGTCCCTAACTGAAACCAAGAGGTACAAAAACATATTTCATTCTTGGTAAAGAAGTTTGTGAGGAAATACAACTCTGTGATTGTATAGACACGTTTCCTGATAATATATTGGCATTCACAAAGAGTAGATTGCACTGTAGTTTGTAAACATTTTAAGTTTCATAAAGTTCTTGATTTTCAGAGATAGTATAATACTGTCTAGTAAAATTCCTTTTTGTTTCAACTAAGTATTCCTGCATATATTAGTTTATGATAATGTTTGTTATTATTTTTGAAAGTGTTTTCCATTCAAGGAAAAGAAGTAAATTCCTATGTCAGTGTAACCAAGGTGGTTGAAGAATAGGTATTAGCCAGAGAGGTCTAGATGGTAAAATCAGTCTTTAAGCCTCAAAGAATCTCCATGAACAGAAAGGAAAGCCAGGCGTCACACCGCTTCCGTTCACTCTAAATCATTCTTGACTAGAGCCTGTATGCGTGTTCCAGAGACATTAAACTCTTAAAGGATTTCTTATGATCTGTACTAAATACATTAAGAAGAATGCCAGCCAGCGCCCTTTTGTGTACTGGGCGCTATAGTCATGTGATTAAAACAGGTAACATGAACTCTAACTTTAAAATATATTCCAGATACCAATGCTCTAAGCTAGGAAAGGTTTTTCACATCCACAGTCAATGATGGGAGCCTTTCATTCCTCAGAAATAATC
>NW_022334148.1:0-1866 GCF_002776525.5 Piliocolobus tephrosceles | reverse complement strand
TATCTTACGATAATGAGACCTTAAAAACAAGTGTAAACAATTTTCACATTGAAATAATATAAACATTTGATGTAATAAAACCTTGTTGGCTTGATAAACACATCACATTCATTATCTCTTTTATTTAGTAACTGTTTTTTATTTAAAAACACTCGACATAATTTTGATCTCACAAAGGAAGAAGAAAGTTAAATACAAATTCAGGAAACATAATCAAATTCTGATATTAGGAGCTAAAAGACTTGACTTGATATACGTTGTTCTTTTAGTCACAAAAAAAGGGGTTCTATATTTTGAGAAAATGATATGATCAAAGTCCAATGACACTAAATAAATATATCATTATGGAATAAGAATGCCATTTCTATATGGATTTGGTCTTTTGTTGCCAATAGGAGTGTAAACTGTCATTCAACTGCAAAGTGTTATTTAGTAGCTCATGCTTAAAGAAAACAAATCATAACCACAGGTTATTTGCTGACTCTTACTGGGAAAAATAATAAGGCTTATTCTTTTGGTAAAATTAAACCATGCATGGTATGAGATAGTGTGACTTGCATTAGGTATCCTACGACAGGAAATTGTACCACATATTCTCATATATTTTATTATTATTTATTTATGAAGGCTCAAAAGTCCTTTGCTCTGCCACCATAACAAGTTCTACTCCACCTTCCTCCTCCACCCAGTTTTATAGTCAGAAATACAGAAGAAGTAAATGTAATTAGACAAATTTTATTTAATATTTGTTTTATCGACAGAATGATATTGCTGCTCTCAAGTTTTCTAAAATTGTTTTACGTTATCATACTTACATCAATTTTATAGCCGTCTGCAAATTGAAATGTACATGAAACATAAACTTTAAAGAATCAATACAGCCATGGACATGTTAAAAGAGTTCAGTGATTTGTTTTCACTATTGGAATTGGCAAGTCTTTTAAAAATTGTGAGTGTGCGTGTGTGTGCGCATGCACGCATGACTGTGTATTTTATAAATTTAATTTAAAGGTAACTAGAAATGACAACAATCAAGGCTTCACAATTAAATATGAATTCTGCTTGTTGTTATGAAGGCCTATTTAAGAAAGAAAAGCTTAAATTCCCTAATTTCTGAGGTTCTAAGCAGATGTTTCCACAACAGGAGAGCAGTCTATGTAACTATATAAAATTTTTAAAAATCTTCTTGATGAATTATATTCATTAGCAGCAAAAGTTTGATGTAGAGCTCTGTACAGAAGAATTCCCCAGGACTCAGAGACTTACTTCTGCCTCTTCTGCCATTGGTTAACAAAGTTTCAGGATGGTGTATATTTACTAGATACAACTCCCTCTTAATATGAGTCAAGATAACATTCTGGGATTTATGAAGCCTAACGTGTCTGATGTTTCTTGGTATTTACTTTACAGCTGTCTTTGTAGTTTATTTACTGTAGGCTCAACTGACTGGGTGCAACCTGAAGTCCTCTGGAATACTAAAAGTAGAAATCCTCAATACTTCCTCCCAGGATTATTTATAAAAGTGTCTTTGTTTATTACAAACATATTTGAAATTATTCAGATCAAAAATTGCAGTGCTGTGTATCTAATCACTGTATCACTATTATTTGAGCATCAAGGAAGTAGTATACATTGATGTACTATTAACATGGCATGCTTATTATAAACAGGGTTTATAATTGTTCTATTATTCTATTCTTTTTTCTTTATTTTATTTTATTATTATTATACTTCAAGTTCTAGGGTACATGTGCATAACGTGCAGGTTTGTTACATATGTATATATGTGCCATGTTGGTGTGCTGCACCCATCAACTCATCAGCACCCATCAATTCATCATTTATATCAGGTATAACTCCCCAATG
>NW_022334147.1:0-5554 GCF_002776525.5 Piliocolobus tephrosceles | reverse complement strand
CAACACAATGCTTTCCATACGTCAATAACAGTTTTATAATATACTTACATATTAAACTTTTAAAGAAATGATTAATTTACTTGTATAAATAAGTCCCTTACTTATACAAAACGCCGTCAATACGATTGTATACATTTGTTTATATATACATGCTGTACAAGCAACCATATATCATTGTTATGCAGGATCATGTTCAAAATGCAGTACAAAGCGAAGCTTGTATGAACTGCATTTATACTTTATAAACATATGCTTAATACAGTAATGCATGCATGCAGCAGTAATTTTTATATACTAAATATGCATGACTTTTTCATACAAACATATTTATTCAAAAATTACATACTTTTAAAACTTATAATTATCACATATATATATATTTTATATCATTTCTGAACGTAAATTTGACTCAAGTTAAACTGCATTTGAGCTTAACTGAACTTTTATTCAAGTTGAAGTAGGTCCACACAGTCCACGCCAAATGCAATGAAACGTTAAACATATAAGGCGCTTTAAATTTTAAATATTCATTATAAGAATACACAATTGTAACATTCTTAACAATCATAATTACTAATATGTTTTAATTTGTATCACGCTTAAAGAGAATAACATAAGATTTTGTAACATACATTTTACAAACAACGAATGACCATTATTTTTAAGTACTTTTATTTAAATTGAAACTTAATTATCAAAAAACCCCAAGCAATCTTTTTATTTAATATTACATAAAGTTAACATACACTTTTACATGACAAATAACATGCATAAAAGGGTTCATACGAAAATACATGAATAAGCAAATACATTCATATTTACTCATAACTAACACGCAATATACATATACTTGCAAAGTCATAAAATTCGAGTGATTTTACATAAAAAAGTAATATAAATGATTGTATATTTATTTCATTACACATATATATACCGTACTTTTCAAAACATATTGTAAGCACACATTCTTATTTTGTTTAATATAACTTACAATTAATTAACAGGTGTTCATATGTAGTACAAATTATGCAAAAACTTTGTTATAATTAATAACTATACCCAACATATCTATTCTAAGTATAGCGTTATATAATATGTACAAATTTACTCGAGTTCATACATTTGTTTTACAAATTAAACATAAGCTCAATTATTTTATGCACGATTTATTATTTTTTTCTATTTTATGTCAATCTGTTTTATCTCGTTTATTTTTTATTTTATTGGCATTTATTTCAATAAACTTGTGCACTTCATTCGCTCTTATTTTTTTTATTTCTTTATTATTTTAAAATGTCGTATATATTTATTTGTGTTCAGTGTCATGTATAACATCATAAATGTTGTAAAATTCACAACACACAAAAGTACTAATTATATCAAATAGTTGACCACAATTACGAAAATCTATGAAGTGTTAACATATTCTTTTTGCCATTGAATTAATTTTATGCTTTAAATAAACGTTTTTTTTTTTTTTTACTCATTTAAGTATGGGCTACACATTCTACTCCATATTTACATTGACCTACCTTTTTTTTATTTATGTTATATATGACTATTTACAGTACTAGCTTGTATATAAAAAAAATATGTTTTAATTATATGTTAATTTTCAAATTCTTCATATAAAAATTAGCACTATGTTCATTTTATTTTAGTTTACTTAATTATGGCTTTGCTTTATAAAATTCATGGTCCATAATATGAATTATGTACTAGGTTGATATAATTTCTGCCTATAAGTATGATATACTAGGTTGACTATTTGAACTAATTGTGTATTGTGAATAAATAATATTTTTTTTTTATTTAATTCTTTATTTATTATTAACTTTTCTATTTTACTCATATTTAAATAATATTAAGAATACTTATTTAATATTTTAAATGAGCTTGCTGTATGTCAAAATACATATTAAATGCTTTCAGATAATACTCACTAGTTTTTAGAACACTATATTTATTTGTCCTATATACTATTTCAGCATTTTCTGTTTTACTTCTATCGTAAGATTTAGAATTGATTTTAAAAGAAAAAATTTATTAAAGACATTGATATATAAAAAAAATAAAATAAAATAAAACATTTAATAAAAAATTTTAAATTTTAATTGTTTTTAAATAAATTATAAATACAAATTTTAAAAAATATATTAAATACAAAACAAGTAAAACATAAAACTTGTGTATATATGTATGTACTGTCTGTTTTTTTTTTTATAGTTGTGTATAAATTGCTTATACTTTCTATATTATACTGACAATTAAAATAAAATTGGTGAATATAACATTTTTATAATATTTTGTAAACTTTTTTATTCTGTTTTTTAGTTACATTAAGCTTTTTACAACATAAAAACATAATAACAATAATGTATAGAAACAAATAACCTACATAAATAAAACATTTATGCTAAACACACTAAAAATTAATTTATATAATCATTTGTATCATTAATATAATTTTAAAAACAAATTTAACTTTGATTTGAAAAAAGTATACAATATTTAGTCGTTCATTCACAAATCAATACATATAAAACTGTAGTTTAAATTTTAATTATTATTCTACGTTATAGTCTATTGTTGCAACATTACATATACTTGTGATAAACACAAATAAATTGTTTAAATGGTATAATTTTTTGTCATTTCATACTAAACGATTAAATATAAACTAAAAATAAGAAAAATATTTTTATAATGTGCTTTTTGTCTATGCATAATGAATCAAAAAATTTATTTTCGTATTAAAAAATCATGACTTTTTTTAAAGTGTTATTTTCAATGCTATATATAAAAAAATATTAACATTTTTTTTTATATTATCTTTATTATATATTTTTACGTTTTGCTTATCCCACATAGATTATGCATTTAAGTGTAAATCACTACTTTATGAAGATTTTGTAATATTATTTTCAATGTCACTAACTTCATCATAAAGTTTTTTGACATCATCACCAAGGGATTTTACGTCTAATTCAAGGTCCTTCACATCTTTGTAAATTTTCATTCCAAAAAAATACCCTATACCCCAAGTACCCAACAATAACAAGAATCCTACTAATATTGGAATAAAACAATCAATAAAACAAGATTTGCGACTCTTAGCTTTTTTTGTACATAAATCGAATATTTTTAAACCGCGACCATAAACATGGGTTGATGGAGCTTATCCCGTTAATAGATTTATAATAAATAATATGTTAATAATATAAAAAATAATTAAAAATTTCATTTTGTATTCAAAATTAAAAACCGTAGAAGTTAATTTATACAATAAAATAATAAAACTATATATAATTATTTATATGTATCTTGATTTATTTATATATCCATATATAATAAATGAGATTGTTTATATTTTATTTTTATATAACTCATTTATTATAATTAAAACAAACTTATTTAAAATATTATGTCGTAATATATTTTATTTTTTATCTTATTTGTTAGCTTGTTCATTGTTTTTTACCATTTTATAATACTTTTTTATAACATACAAATATATTGCTCTGTTTTCCGGTTTCTATGTTTTTTTATAGTGCATCTGTTTTTTTAAAAGTTTGCATTTACCTATTTCGTATTGTTGTTTCTTTTTATATATGTAATTAAAAAAAAATTAAAAAAACATTAACAATTTACTATATAATGTTTTATCTTTATGTATTTATGCGTGATAATATAATATTATGCACCTATAGTATATATTAAAGTATCTATATGTGTTCTACTACTATGTGCACATAAATTATGATTACAAGTGTATGCTTCAAAATATATAAAATAGTTAATTGAGGGATGTAATTCGATCAAAAACGCTTTAACATTGAGCTCTTTTTAAAAATAAAAAAATGCATCTGTATTAAATTATTATTAAATTAAAAAATTTAAAAAAATTATTATCGTTATGTTCTTATTAATTCATACGTAAAGCACGATATTTCAAAATACAAAATGCATGTCAATTTTTTATTTTATTTATATATATAAAAAAAATTGTCACATACATATTTATAAACATAAATAAATATATACACATAAATAATTTTATAAATATGTATCTACATAAATATACAAATAATCAAATATTTATATAGCCTAAACTGAATTTGGTGTTAACACATAAAAAAAAAAAAAAAATTACTTCACCATAAATATAAGTAAATGTGATTTTCGAATATTGTAAATCAAAAAAAGCAAAATTATTTATGCTTTAAGTATTTTTTTTGATATTTTTATATTCTGCTTATAAATACTACTATTATATTCATTTTTAACAGTGTTGTCATAATAATTCAGTTTTATAGTGTTAGCTTTAATCTTTTATTATCTATTTTTACAGTTAGATAAAAAAATGTACTCTTAAATGAATAAGTATTTATATATATATTAACAATAAAAGCACGTAATTATACAAAAATATAAAAGTATATAAAAAAAAATTAAAGTATTTTTTTGTTAACATAATTATGTAGTCGCTATTACACAAATCAGTGTTTATAAAACTGTAGTTTATATTTTAATTATTATTCTACATCATATTATATTGTTGTAATATTACATATACTTGTCTATAAACACAAATCAATTGTTTAAGTAATATAATTTTTTTCCATTTAATATCAAACGATTTAATATTAAACTCAAGATAAATTAAATATTTTTATAATATGCTTTTTTTGTAAGCATAACGAGTCAAAAAGTTTATTCTCGTAATAAAAAAATCATGACCGTTTTTAAAGCGTTATTTACAATGTTATATATAAAAAAACACTAACATTTTTTACATATAAGCTTTATAATATATTTGTACGTTTTGCTTATCTCACATAGATTATGCATCTAATTTTAAATCATTACTTTATGGAGCTATATTATAATAATCAATAAGATTATCAAACTTATGACGAACACCATCAATTTTCTTATCACAATTATCAACCGCTGATTCAACATTGTTCAACTTTTTGCAAACTTTCATTCCAAACAATAATGCCGCTGCCCAAGTACCCAACAATAACAAGAACCCAACTAGGAATGGAATACAACAATGAGCAAAACATGATTTGCGACTCTTAACTTTTTTATCACATAAATCGATTATTTCCAAATTGCGACCATAAACATGGGTTAATAGAGTATGTTCCTTTAATAAATTTATAATAAATAATATATTAATAATATAAAAAATAATTAATAATTTCATTTTTTATTCAAAATTAAAAACCGTAGAAATGAATTTATATACTAAAATAATCAAACTATATATAATTGTGTATGTGTATATATATTTATTTATATAATCATAAATAATAAATCAGATTGTTTATATTTTATTTTTATATATTTCATTTATTATAATAAAAAAAAAATTATTTTAAATATTATATTGTAATCTATTTTATACTTCATTTTATTTTTTATTTTGTTCATTGTTTTTTTACTATTTTACAATACTTTTTTATAACATACAAATATATTACTAAGTTTTCAGGTATCCATTTTATTTTATAGTACATCTGTTTTTTTAAAAGTTTGCATTTAT
>NW_022334146.1:0-1051 GCF_002776525.5 Piliocolobus tephrosceles | reverse complement strand
TCCTCATATAAAATCGAGGAAGAGCTTTCCTAGAAACTTCTCTGTGATGTGTGAATTCATCTCACAGAGTTGCAGTTACATATCAAGAAGAAGTCGGTTAACACGGTCTTTGAAGAAACTGAGAAGGGCTACTTTGGGTCGCATTGAGGCATACGCTGATAAAAGAAATATCCTCCATTAAAAACGTGAAAGAAGCTTTGTGAGAAACTTCTTTGTGATACGTGAATTCATCTCACAGAGTTACAACGTAGTCTTCATGAAGCAGTTTGCTGACAGTGTTTTCGTGGAATCTCTAAAGTGATACTGGGAGCCGTTTGAGGCCTAGGGTGAAAAAGGAAATATCCTCAGGTAATAGCTAGGAAGAAGCTGTCTGAGAGATTGCTTTCTCTTGTGTGAATTCATCATACAGGGTTTCACCTTTCCCTTCTGCTAGCAATTTGCTAACACTCTTTTCGTGGATTCTGGAAAGTGAGATTTGGGAGCTCATTGTGGCCTATGGTGAAAAGGGAACTATCCTCAGACAAAACCTGGAAGGAAGCGTTCTGAGAAACGGCATTGCCATGTGTGAATGCAACTCACTGAGGTACTCTTTTCTCTTCAGTCATCAGTTTGCTAACACAGTTTTCTTGAAATCTGCAACAAGATACAACTTAGCGCAATGAAGCTTACAGTGTCAAAGAAAATATCCTCATATAAAAGGTACAGGGAAGCTTTCTTTGAAATTTCTTGTGAGGTGTGAATTCACTTCACAAGGTTACAGTTACATGTCAAGGAGCAGCCGATTAACACTGTCTTTCAGGAAACTGAGAAGGGCTAGTTTGGCTCGCATTGAGGCCTACACTGATAAAGGAAATATCCTCAATTAAAAACGTGAAAGAAGCTTTGTGAGAAACTTCTTTGTGATATGTGAATTCATCTCACAGAGTTACAACTTAGTCTTCATGCAGCAGTTTGCTGACAGTGTTTTGTGGAATCTGGAAAGTGAGATTTGGGAGCGCATTGAGGCCCATGTGGAAAAAGGAAAGATCCTCAGATAATAGCTAGAAAGAAG
>NW_022334145.1:0-1717 GCF_002776525.5 Piliocolobus tephrosceles | reverse complement strand
CCCTGAAGGAAGCCCTAAACATGGAAAGGAACAACCGGTACCAGCCATTGCAAAAACATGCCAAAATGTAAAGACCATCGAGCCTAGGAAGAAACTGCATCAACTAATGAGCAAAATAACCAGTTAATATCATAATGGCAGGATCAAATTCACACATAACAATATTAAACTTAAATGTAAATGGACTAAATGCTCCAATTAAAAGACACAGACTGGCAAACTGGATAAAGAGTCAAGACCCATCAGTCTGCTGTATTCAGGAGACCCATCTCACATGCAGAGACATACATAGGCTCAAAATTAAGGGATGGAGGAAGATCTATCAAGCAAATGGAGAACAAAAAAAAAGCAGGGGTTGCAATCCTAGTCTCCGATAAAACAGACTTTAAACCATCAAAGATCAAAAGAGACAAAGAAGGCCATTACATAATGGTAAAGGGATCAATTCAACAGGAAGAGCTAACTATCCTAAATATATATGCACCCAATACAGGAGCACCCAGATTCATAAAGCAAGTCCTTAGAGACTTACAAAGAGACTTAGACTCCCATACAATAACAATGGGAGACTTTAACACTCCACTGTCAACATTAGACAAATCAAAGAGACAGAAAGTTAACAAGGATATCCAGGAATTGAACTCATCTCTGCACCAAGCAGACCTAATAGACATCTACAGAACTCTCCATCCCAAGTCAACAGAATATACATTCTTCTCAGCACCACATCGCACTTATTCCAAAATTGACCACATAATTGGAAGTAAAGCACTCCTCAGGAAATGTAAAAGAACAGAAATTATAACAAACTGTCTCTCAGACCACAGCGCAATCAAACTAGAACTCAGGACTAAGAAACTCAATCAAAACCGCTCGACTACATGGTAACTGAACAACCTGCTCCTCAATGACTACTGGGTACATAACGAAATGAAAGCAGAAATAAAGATGTTCTTTGAAACCAATGAGAACAAAGATACAACATACCAGAATCTCCGGGACACATTTAAAGCAGTGTGTAGAGGGAAATTTATAGCACTAAATGCCCACAAGAGAAAGCAGGAAACATCTAAAATTGACACCCTAACATCACAATTAAAAGAACTAGAGAGGCAAGAGCAAACTCATTCAAAAGCTAGCAGAAGGCAAGAAATAACTAAGATCAGAGCAGAACTGAAGGAGATAGAGACACAAAAAAACCCTCCAAAAAATCAATGAATCCAGGAGTTGGTTTTTTGAAAAGATCAACAAAATTGACAGACCACTAGCAAGACTAATAAAGAAGAAAAGAGAGAGGAATCAAACAGACACTATAAAACATGATAACGGGGATATCACCACTGACCCCACAGAAATACAAACTACCATCAGAGAATACTATAAACACCTCTACACAAATCAACTAGAAAATCTAGAAGAAATGGATAATTTCCTGGAAACTTACACTCTCCCAAGACTAAACCAGGAAGAAGTTGAATCCCTGAATAGACCAATAGCAGGCTCTGAAATTGAGGCAACAATTAATAGCCTACCCACCAAAAGAAGCCCAGGACCAGATGGATTCACAGCTGAATTCTACCAGAGGTACAAGGAGAAGCTGGTACCATTCCTTCTGAAACTATTCCAATCAATAGAAAAAGAGGGAATCCTCCCTAACTCATTTTATGAGGCCAACATCATCCTGATACCAAAGCCTGGCAGAGACACAACAAAAAAA
>NW_022334144.1:0-3925 GCF_002776525.5 Piliocolobus tephrosceles | reverse complement strand
TATCTTTGTGGCGTTCTCTGTATTTCCTGAATTTGAATGTTGGCCTGCCCTGCTAGGTTGGGGAAGTTCTCCTGGATGATATCCTGTAGAGTGTTTTCCAATTTGGTTCCATATTCCTCCTCACTTTCAGGCACCCCAATCAGACGTAGATTTGGTCTTTTTACACAATCCCATACTTCTTGCAGGCTTTGTTCATTTCTTTTTCTTCTTTTTTCTTTTAGTTTCTCTTCTCACTTCATTTCATTCATTTGATCCTCCATCGCTGATACTCTTTTTCCAGTTCATCGAGTCGGTTACTGAAGCTTGTGCATTTGTCACGTATTTCTCGTGTCATGGTTTTCATCTCTGTCATTTCCTTTATGACCTTCTCTGCATTAATTAGTCTAGCTGTCAATTCTTCCACTCTTTTTTCAAGATTTTTAGTTTCTTTGCGCTGGGTACGTAATTCCTCCTTTAGCTCTGAGAGGTTTGATGGACTGAAGCCTTCTTCTCTCATCTCATCAAAATCCTTCTCTGACCAGCTTTGATCCATTGCTGGCGATGGGCTGTGCTCCTTTGCAGGAGGAGATGCGCTCTTATTTTTTGAATTTCCAGCTTTTCTGCCCTGCTTTTTCCCCATCTTTGTGGTTTTATCTGTCTCTGGTCTTTGATGATGGTGATATACTGATGGGGTTTTGGTATAGGTGACCTTCCTGTTTGATAGTTTTCCTTCTGACAGTCAGGACCCTCAGCTATAGGTCTGCTGGAGATTGCTTGAGGTCCACTCCAGACCCTGTTTGCCTCGGTATCAGCAGCAGATGTTGCAGAAGACAGAATATTGCTGAACAGCGAGTGCACCTGTCTGATTCTTGCTTTGGAAGCTTCCTCTCAGGGGTGTACTCCACCCTGTGAGGTGTGGGGTGTCAGACTGCCCCTAGTGGGGGATGTCTCCCAGTTAGGCTACTCAGGGGTCAGGGACCCACTTGAGCAGGCAGCCTACCCCTTCTCAGATCTCAACCTCCATGTTGGGAGATCCACTGCTCTCTTCAAAGCTGTCAGACAGAGTCCTTCACGTCTGCTCAGGCCTCTGCTGCTTCCCCTGTTATTTTTTAGCTGTGCCCTGTCCCCAGAGGCGGAGTCTACAGAGACAGGCAGGTTTCCTTGAGCTGCTGTGAGCTCCACCCAGTTCGACCTTCCCAGCGGCTTTGTTTACCTACTTAAGCGTCAGCGATGGCGGGCACCCCTCCCCCAGCCTCGCTGCTGCCTTGCGGTTAGATTGCCGTAGACTGCTGTGTTAGCAAGGAGGGAGGCTCCGTGGGCCTGGGACCCTCCCGGCCAGGTGTGGGATATATTCTCCTGGTGTGCTGGTGTGCTTACAGTGCAGTATTGGGGTGGGAGTTACCCGATTTTCCAGGTGTTGTGTGTCTCAGTTCCCCTGGCTAGGAAAAGTGACTCCCCTCCCCCTTGCGCTTCCCAGGTGAGGGGATGCCTTGCCCTGCTTCAGCTCTCGCTGTTCAGGCTGCAGCAGCTGACCAGCACCGATTGCCTGGCACTCGTGCATGAGATGACCCCAGTACCTCAGTTGAAAATGCAGAAATCACCGGTCTTCTGTGTCGCTCACGCTGGGAGATGGAGACTGGAGCTGTTACTATTCGGCCATCTTGCTCCGACCCCCAAGAAAACTTCTAATGCAAGTTGACACCCTCTCCACAGCTAAGATGGCATCAAAATTCTATATCACTATATACAGAAACAAGACAACCTGAGACTAAATGGATGCCCACTGCAGAGTCAACAGATCCAGCCTCCTGGTGGATACCCTGAGCTACAGCCCCTCCAAAATGCATCTTCTCCACTGCCTTAATGCCAAACAAGCAAAGAGCATCAAGAGTTTGTCTTGGTTCTTTTGTTCTTTTTACCAACTAAAGATATATACAGTTGATAACTCAGGATTTCTAGCCCATAACCATATAGTTAACAGCACCTTAGCAAAAAAAAAAATGCTGGAGACCTGGCAAGATGGCTGAATAGAATTGCTGCAGTCTGCAGCTGCTAACAAGGTGGATGATTTCTGCATTTCCAACTAAGGTACCCAGTTCATCTCAGTGGGACTGGTTAGGCAGTGGGTGCAGCCCACGGAGGGCAAACAGAAGCAGGGTGGGGCATCATCTCACCTGAGAAGTGCAAGAAACCAGGGTGCTCCCCCCCCCAGCCAAAGGAAGCCATAAGGAACTGTGCTATCTGGCCCAGATACTACATTTTTCCCACTGTTTTTGCAATATGCAGACCAGGATATTCCCTAATGTGCCTACACAACCAGAACCCTGGGTTTCAAGCCAAAACTGGGCAGTTGTTTGGGCAGACACTGAGCTAGCTGCAGGAGTTTCACACTCCAGCAGTGCCTGGAACCCCAGTGAGACAGAACAGCTCACTTCCCTGTAAAGGGGGCTAAAACTAGGGAGCCAAGTGGTCTCACTCAGCAGGTCCCACTCTCACAGAGCCCAACAAGCTAAGAACCACTGGCTTGAAATTCTCGCTGCAAGCACAGTGGTCTGAAGTCAACCTGGATGATCAAGCTTGGTGGGGGTAGGAGTGTCCACCATTACTGAGGCTTGGGTAGGTGGTTTTCCCCTGACAGTGCTAAGGAGGCTGGGAAGTTAGGACTGGGTGGAACTCACCATAGCACAGCAAGGAAGTTGTGGCCAGACTGCCTCTCTAGATTCTTCCTCACCAGGCAGGGCATCTCTGAAAGAAAGGGAGCAGCCCCAGTCAGAGGCTTATAAATAAAACTTCCAACTCTCTGGGACAGAGCAACTGGAGGAAGGGGTGGTTGTGGGTGCAGCTTCAGCAGACTTAAACTTTTCTGCCTGCCAGATCTGAAGACAGCAGCTGATCCTAACAAGGAGGATTCTCCAAATACAGAGCTTGAGTTCTGCTAAGGGACAGACTACCTCCTTAAGAGGGACACTGACCCACGTGCCTCCTGACTAAGAGACATCCCAGCAATGGTCAATAGACACTTCATACAGGAGATCTCTGGATGGCATCAGGCAAGTGTCCCTCTGGGACTAAACTTCCAGAGGAAGGAACAGGCAGCAATCTTTGTTGTTCTGCAGCCTTTGCTGGTGATACCCAGGCAAACGGGGTCTGGAGTGGACCTCGAGAAAACTGCAGCAGACTTGCAGAACAGGGGCCTGACTCTTAGAAGAAAAACTAACAAACAGAAAGCAATAACATCATCATAAACAAAAAGAACCCCCCACACACAAAAACACCATCCAAAGATCATCAGCCTCAAAGATCAAAGGCAGATGAATCCAAAGATGAGAAAAAAAATAGCACAAAAATTCTGAATATTCAAAAAACCAGAACTCCTCTTCTCCTCCAAAAATTTGCAACTCCTCTCCAACAAGGGAACAAAACTGGACAGAGAATGAGTTTGATGAATTGACAGAAGTAGGCTTCAGAAGGTGGGTAATAACAAACTCTTCTGAGCTAAAGGAGCATGTTCTAACCCAATCCATGGAAGCTAAGAACCTTGATAAAAGGTTACAGGAACTTCTAACTAGAATAACCACCTTAGACAGGAACATAAATGACCTGATGGCGTGGAAAAACACAGCATGAGAATTCGGGAAACATACCCAAGTATCAATAGACAAATCAATCAAGCAGAAGAAAGAATATCAGAGATTGAAGATTAACTTACTGAGACAAGGCATGAAGAGAAGATTAGAGAAAAAAGAATGCAAAGGAATAAACAAAGCCTCCAAGAAATACGGAACTATATGAAAAGACCAAAGCTACTTTTGATTGGTATGCCTGAAAGTGATGGGGAGAATGGAACCAAGTTGGAAAACACACTTTAGGAAATCATCCAGAGGAACTTCTCCAAACTAGCAAGAGAGGCCAACATTTAAATTCAGGAAATACAGAGAAGACCACT
>NW_022334143.1:0-4599 GCF_002776525.5 Piliocolobus tephrosceles | reverse complement strand
CGGTGTTACAGCGCAGTATTGGGGTGGGAGTTACCCGATTTTCCAGGAGTTGTGTGTCTCAGTTCCCCTGGCTAGGAAAAGGGACTCCCTTCACCCTCGCGCTTCCCAGGTGAGGCGATGCCTCGCCCTGCTTCAGCTCTCGCTGGTCGGGCTGCAGCAGCTGACCAGCACCGATTGTCCGGCACTCCCGAGTGAGATGACCCCAGTACCTCAGTTGAAATTGCAGAAATCGCTGGTCTTCTGTGTCGCTCGCGCTGGGAGATGGAGACTGAAGGTGTTCCTATTCGGCCATCTTGCTCCGCCCCCCCAGAAGGGATATTTTGGATCAGATTAAAGCCTATGGTGACAAAGGAAATATCCTAAAATAAAAAATTAAAAGAAGCTTTCTGAGAAAGTTATTTGTGATGCATGAATTTGTCTCACAGAGTTACAACATTCTTTTCATGGAGAAGTTTGCTAACACTGCTTTTGTGGAATCTGCAATAGGATATTTGGGAGCAGATTGAAGCCTATGGTGACTGAGGAAATGTCCTCAGAGAAAAACCCAAAAGGATCTTTCTGAGAAACTACTTTGTGATGTGTTAATTCATCTCACAGATTTACACTTTTTCTTTCATGGAGCAGTTTTGCTAATACTAATTTCGTGGAATCTGAAAAGGGATACTTGTGAGTGCATTGTGGAATATGTTGAAAAATGAAATAAGATCATACAAAAACTGGAAAAACGATTTCTGTGAAACAACTTTGTGATGTGTCAATTCATCGCAAAGAGTTACACCGTTCCCTTCATTGAGAAGTTTGCTAACACTTTTTTCGTGGAATCTGCAATGGGATATTCTGGAATGCATTGAGGAATATGGAGAAAAAGGAAACATTCTCAGATAAGTACTATAAGGAAGTTGTCTGAGAAACAGCTTTGTGATGTATAAATTCATCTCACATAGTTACACCATTGTTTTCATGGAGCAGTTTGACAGAGCTGTTTCTTGGGAATCTGAGAAGGGATATTTTTGATTGCATTGAAGCCTAGGGTGACAAAGGAAATATCCTGTGATAAAAACTAGAAAGGAGCTGTCTCAGAAACTTCTTTGTGATGTGTGTATTCATCTCACACCTTTCTCTTCATGGAGTGATTGCTAACACAGCTTTCATGGAATCTGCCAAGGCATGTTTAGGAGTGCATTGAGGCCTATGGAGTAAAAGGAAATATCCTCAGAGAAAAAGTAGAAGGAAGCTTTCTGAGAAACTGCTTTCTGATGTGTGAATTCATCTTACAGATTTACACTGCTCATTTCATTGAGTCATTTGCTAACACTGTTTTCCTGGAGTCTACAATGGGATATTTTGGAGCACATTAAAGCTTTCTATGAGGAAATATCCTCAGATAAAACCTAGAAAGAAGATTTCTGAGAAACTGTTTTGTGATGTGTGAATTCATCCTACAGTTTACACTGTTCTTTTCATTGAGCCGTTTGATAACACTTTTTTTGTGGAGTCTGCAATAGGATATTTGAGAGTGCATTGAAGCCTATGGTGACAAAGGAAATATCCTCAGTTAAAAACCAAAAAGAAGCAGTCTAAGAAACTGCTTTGTGCTGTGTCGATTCATCTCCCAGAGTTACAGCTTTCTTTTCATGGAACTGTTTGCTCCATGGAAATCTGCATGCTCCATGAAAATCGTGGAATCTGCAAAGGGAATTTTGGGAGCAATTTGATGCCTATGGTGAAAAAGTAAGTATCCTCAGATAAAAACTAAATGGAAGCTTTCTGAGAAACTGCTTTGTGATGTGTGAATTCATCTCACAGAGTTACACTGTTCTTTTCATTGGGCAGTTTGCTAACACTGTTTTCTTGGAATCTGCAGTAAGATATCTCAGAGCACATTGAAGCTTTTGGCGACAAAGGAAATATCCTCACATAAAAACTGGAAAGAAGCTTTCTGAGAAAGCGCTTTGTGATGTGTTAATTCATTTCACAGTGTTACATGATTCTTTTCATGGATCAGTTTGGGGGCACTCTAGTTCACAAATCTGAGAAGGGATGTTTGGGATCGCATTTCAGCCTGTGGTGACAAAGGAAATATCCTCAGATAAAAACTAGAAAGGGTGTTTCTGAGAAAGTGCTTTGTGATGTGTGAATTCATCTCACAGTGTTACACCTTTCTTTACATGGAGTAATTTGCTAACACTGCTCTCATGGAATCTGCAGAGGGATATTTGGGAGTATGTGGTGCATTATGATGATAAAGGACATGTCCTCTGATAAAAACCAAAAAGAAGTTTTCTGTGAAACTGTTTTGTGATGTGTGAATTCATCTCACAGAGTTACACAATTCTTTTCATTGAGAAGTTTGCTAACACTTTTTGCATGGAATCTGCAATTGGATATTCACAAGGATATTGATGTCTATGGTGAAAAATAAAACATCCTCAGACAAAAAATGGAAAGAAACTTTCATAGAAAGTGCTTTGTGATTTGTGAATTCATGTCACATAATTACACGATCCTTTTCATGAACCAGTTTGTTAGCACTATTTTCATGTAATCTGGTAAGGGATATTCCATAGAGCATTGAGACAAATGGTGACAAAGAAATTTTCCTCAGAAAAAAAACTAGAAGGAAAGTTTCTGAGAAACTCCTTCATGACGTGTGTATTCACATCACAGAGCTACACAATTCTATTCTTGGAGCAGTTTGCTAACACAGTTTTCATGGAATCTGCGATAGGATATTTGGGCACACATTGAAGCCTATGGTGACAAAAGAATTATCCTCAGAAAAATTCAAAAAGAAGCTGTCTGAGAAACTACTTTGTGATGCGTGAATTCATCTCACAGATTTAAGACTTTCTTTTCATGGAGCAGTTTTTTAACACTGTTTTTGTGTAATCTGCAAAGGGATGTCTGGGAGCACATTGAGGCCTATAGTGAAAAAGGAAATATCCTCAGATAAATACTAGAAAGAAGCTTTCTGAGAAATTGCTTTGTGATGTGTGAGTTCATCTTACAGAGTTACACCATTCTTTTCATTGAGCAGTTTGATAACACTGATTTCGTGGAATCTGCAATAGGATATTTCGGAGCATATTGAAGCCTAAGGTGACAAAGGAAATATCCTCTGACAAAAACCGAAAGGAAGCTTTCTGTCAAACTGCTTTGTGATGTGTGAATTCGCCTCATAGAGTTACACCATTCTTTTCCCTGAGAAGTTTGCTAACACTTCTTTCGTGGGATCTGCCCTGGGTTATTGGGAAGTGTCTTGAAGAATATGTTTAAAAAGGAAATATCCTCAGATAAAAACTAGAAAGAAACTTTCTGAAAAACAGCCTTGTGATGTGTGAATTCATCTTACAGAGACACACTATTCTTTTCATGGATCAGTTTGGTAGCACTGTTTTTGGACAATCAGAGAAGGGATATTTAAATGACATTGAAGCCTATGGTGACAAAGGAAATATTCTCAGATAAAAGCTAGAATGAAGCTTTCTGAGAAACTGCTTTGTGATATGGGATTGTATCTCACTGAGTTACACCGTTCTTTTCACTGAGTAGTTTGATAACACTGTTTTCCTGGAATCTGCAATGGGATATTTTGGAGCCCATTGAAACTTATGGTGACAAAGAAAATATCCTCATGTAAAAACTAGAAAGAAGTGTTCTGAGAAATCGATCGATTTGTGATGTGTTCATTCATTTCACAGAGTGACAAGTTTCTTTTCATGGAACAGTTTGGTACTACTGTTTATGGGGAATCTCGGAATGGATATTTGGAATCGCATTGAAGCCTATGGCAACAAAGGAAACATCCTCAGGTAAAAACTAGAAAGAAGCTTTCTGAGAAAGTTCTCTGTGAAGTGTCAGTTCTTCACAGAATTGCACCTGCCTTTTCGTGGAGAAGTTCATTAACACTGTTTTCGTGGAATCTGCAAAGGGGTATTTGGGAGCACATTGAGGTCTATAGTGAAAAAGGAAATATCCTGAGATAAAAACTAGAAAGAAGCTTTCTGAGAAACTTCTTTGTGATGTGTGAGTTCATCTGACAGATTACACCATTCTTTTCATTGAGAAATTTGATAACACTGTTTTCGTGGAATCTGTAATAGGATATTTGGGAGTGCTTTGAAGCTTGCAGTGACAAAGGAAATATCCACAGGTAAATCCAAAAATCTTTCTAAGAAACTGTTTTGTGATGTGTCAATGCATCTCACAGAGTTACAACATTCTTTTCATTGAGAAGTTTGCTAACACTTTTTTTGTGGAACCTGCAAAGAGATATTTGGTAGCGCATTGAGAAATATGATGAAAAAGTAAATATCCTCAGATAAAAACTAGAAAGAAGCTTTCTGAGAAACTGCATTGTGATGTGTGAATTCATCTCACAGAGATACACCTTTCTTTTCAGGGAGCAGTTTGCTAACACTCTTTTTGTTTAATTTGCAAAGGATATTTGGGAGCACATTGAGGCCTATGGTGAAAAAGGAAATATACTCCGACAAAAACTGGAAAGAATCTTTTTGAGAAACTGCTTTGTGATGTGTGAATTCATCTTTCAGTTACACTGTTCTTTTTTTTTTTTTTTTTTTTTTTTTTTTTTTTTTT
>NW_022334142.1:0-10737 GCF_002776525.5 Piliocolobus tephrosceles | reverse complement strand
CTTCTTTCCAGTTTTTATCTGAAGATATTTTCTTTTTCTCCATAGTCCTGAAGCTGCATAATATACAGAAAGCTTTATCTATGTGATAAGATTACACATATCACAGAATACTTTCCTAGAAAGCTTCTTTCGAGTTTTTATCTGAGGCTATTTCCCTTTTCACCTTTGGCGTCAACATCCTCCCAAATATCACTTGGTAACTGTTTCTTCAAAAGGGTTTCCCCACTGCTGTATGAGGAGAGAGGTATAACACTGTGAGTGGAATGCACACGTCACAAAGCAGTTCCCCAGAAAGCTTCTCTCCACTTTCTGTCTGAACACATTTCCTTTTACACCGTTAACCTCAAGGTGTTCTCAAATACCCCATCATACACTAAACATACACAGGGTTAGATAACTGCTCAATGAAAAGTGTGGTTTAACTGAGTGAGAGGAATTAAGATGACACAGAGCAGTTTCACAGAAAGCTTCATTCTGGATTTTACCTGAAGATATTTCTTTCTCCATATTCTAAGGATCATTCCCAAATGTCCTTTCTCAGATTTCACAAAAACAGTGATTTAAAGCTGCTCAAGCCAAAGAATGGTTTAACTCTATGAGACGAATAAACACATTGCAAAGCAGTTGCTCAGAACTTTTTTCTGCAGGTTTCATCGGAAGATGTTTGCTCGCTCACCACAAGTCTCTGGGCGTCACTAAATATCCCTTCACAGATTCTTCAAAGACAGAATTTCAAAGCTGGGCAACATAGAGTAAGCATTAACTCTGTGAAATGAATGCACATATTAGAGAGCAGGTTCTGGGAACGCTTCCTCCTCGATTATATTTCAGAACATTTCACTGTTCGCCATAGTCCTCATTGCGTTCCGAACTATCACTTTTTCAGTTTCACAGGAACAGTGTTCAAACACTGCCTTTTGAGAAAAGAGGTAAGCTCCCTGAGTGGAATGCATTCATCACAAAGTAGTTTCTCAGAAAGCTTCTCTCCAGTTTTTATCTGAAGATATCTCCTGTTTCAACGTAGGCCTGAATGTTCTCCTGAATGGCCCTGTGTGGATCCGTGCATGATGGAGTTTCCAAACTGTATAATATAAGAAAAGTTTTAACTATATGCTATGAATGAACATATCTAACAAAAAGGAGTTTTATAGAAATCTTTCCAATTTTTTTTCTGAGGATAACTCCTTTTTCACCATAGCGGTCCCTATACACCCGAATGTCTCTTGGTAGCTTTTTCTCCAAAAGGGATTCCAGAATCCTCTAGGAGAAGAAAGGTATATTTCTGTGAGTGGAATGCACACGTCACAAAGCAGCTCCTCAGAAAGCTTCTCTCCAGTTTCTATCTGAAAACGTTTTCTTTCTCACCGTAAGCCTTAAAGCGCTCCTGAATATCCCTTCACTGACTAAACAAAAGCAGTGCTATGATACTGCTTAATGAAAAGAAAAGCTTAATTGTGTGAGTGGAATTCATGAGACACAGAGCAGTTTCAAACAAAGCTTCCTTCTGGATTCTCTCTGAGGTTATTTTTTTTCAGAATATTCTAAAAAGGGTTTTCAAATGTCCTTTCTCAGATTCCACAGAAACAGTGATTTCAAACTACTCAATCCAAAGAAGGATTTAACTCTTTGAGATGAATACAAGCATCACAAAAGTGTTGTGCACAAAACTTCTCTCCAATTTTCGATGGAAGACAATTCCCTGCTTGACACAGGCCCCGGTTGCCACTTACAATCCATTTGCAGAACCCTCAAAGTCTGACTTTCATACTTGGAAATGTAGAGTAAGTTTTAACCCTGTGAAAAGAATGGAAATGTCAGAGAGAAGTTTCTTCGAGTGCTTCTTTCTGTTTTCTATTAGACGACATGTCACTTTTTTGCCATAGTCTTCAATGTGCTCTGAATATCACTTTTTTGGTTTTATTGTAACAGTCTTCAAACTGTGTCTTATGAGAAAAAAGTTATGACTTCCTGCGTGTAATGCACACATCAGAATGCAGCTTCTCAGAAAGCTTCTCCCCAGTTTTTAGCTGGCTATATTTCCTATTTCACCTTAGGCCCGAATGTGATCCCAAATATCCCTTTGCATATACATCCACGAGGGACTTTCCAGGCTGCGTAATGTAAACAAGCTTCAATGATGTGAGATGAACATATATAGCAAAAAGCAGATACACGGAAATCTTCTTTCCAGTTTTTAGCTGAAGGTATTTCATTTTTCTCCATAGTCCTGAATGTTCTCCCGAAGGTCCCTTCGTGGATCCGTCCATGACAATTTCCAAGCTGCGTAATGTAAAGAAAGCTTTATCTATGTCAGATGATTACACATATCACAGAGTAGTTTCCTAGAAAGCTTCTTTCCTGTTTTTGTCGGAGGCTATTTCCCTTTTCACCATCGGCATCAACATGCTCCTGAATATCACTAGGCACCTTTCCTCCAAAAAGGTTTCCCTGTGCTGTATGAGAAGTGAGGTATAAGACTGTGAATGGAATGCACACGTCACAAAGCTGTTCCTTGAAAAGCTTCTCTCCAGTTTCGGTCGGAACATATTTCCTTTTGCACCTTAAGCCTCAAAGGGCTCCTGAATATCCCATCACACGCTAAACGTACACAGAGTTAGAAAACTGCTCAATGAAAAGGGAGGTTTAACTGAGCAGGAGGTAATTAGACGACCCAGAACAGTTTCACAGAAAGCTTTCTTCTGGATTTTACCTTAGAATACTTCTCTCTCCATATTCTAAGGATCGTTCTGAAATGTCCTTCCACAGATGACACAAAAACAGTGATTTCAAGCTGCTCAGTCAAAAGAATGGTTTACCTCTATGAGACGAATACACACATCGCAAAGCAGTTGCTCAGAAAGTTTCCCTGCAGGTTTCATCAGAAGACATTACCTTACTCACCACAAGCCTGCGGGCGTCACTAAATATCCTTTCACAGACTCTTTAAAGACAGAATTTTGAAACTGGGCAACATAGAGTAGGCATTAACTCTGTGATGTGAAAGCACATATCAGAGAGCAGATTCTGGGAACGCTTCTTCCTTGATTTTATTTCGGTATATTTCACTATTCGCCATAGTCCTCAATGTGCACCGAAATATGACATTTTCAGTTTCACAAGAACAGTGTTCCAACACTGCGTTAGGGAAAAGAGGTATAACCCTCTGAGTGGAATGCATACATCAGAATATACTTTCTCAGAAAGCTTCTATCCAGTTTTTTTTCTGAAGACATCTCCTCTTTCACCGTAGGCCTTTATGTGTTCCTGAATGTCACTTCACAGGTCCGTGCATGACGGAGTTTGAAAACTGCGTAATATAAGAAAACCTTTAACTAGGCGAGATGAATAAACATATCACACACAAAGCAGGTTCTCAGAAATATTAGTTCCAGTTTTTGTCTTAGGATATTTCCTTTTTCACCAGAGCCTTACCTACACTCCCGAATGTCTCTTGCTAGCTTTTTCCCTAAAAGAAATTCCGGAATCCTCTAGGAGAAGAAAGGTATATTTCTGTGAGTGGAATGCACACGTGATAAAGCAGCTCCTCAGAAAACTTCTCTCCAGTTTGTATCTGAAGACTATTCCTTTCTTACCATGAGACTCAAAGCGCTTCTGAATATCCCTTCTCAGACGAAACGAAAACAGTGTTATGATACTCCTCAAAGAAAAGATAAGCTTAACTGTGTGAGCAGAATTCACATGACAAAGAGCCGTTTCACAGAATCTTCCTTCAGGTTTCTCTCTGAGGTATTTCCTTTTCAGCATATTCTAAAGAGCGTTTCCAAGTGTCCTTTCTCAGATTCCACAGAAACAGTGATTTCAAACTGCTTAATCCAAAGAATGATTTAACTCTATGAGATGAATACAAACATCACAAAAGAATTGGACGGAAAGATTCTCTCCGATTTTCGATGAAAGGCATTTCCTTGCTTGACACAGTCTTCCCATTGCCAATTACTATCCCTTCGCAGAACTCTCAAAGACCGACTTGCAAACTGGGAAATGTAGAGGAAGCTTTAACCTTGTGAAAACAATGAATATGTCAGAGAGCAGTTTCTTTGAGTGCTTCTTTCTGTTTTTTATTGTACGGCATTTCACTCTTTGCCATGGTCTTCAATATGCTCCGAATATCACTCTTTTGGTTTTACAAGAACAGTTTTTAAACTGTGCATTATGAGAAGAAAGTTATATCTCCCTGAGTGGAGTGCTCACATCACCAAGCAGACTCTCAGAAAGCTTGTCTGCAGTTTTTATCTGACTACATTTTCCATTTCAACATAGAATCGAAAGTGATCCCAAATATCTTTTCGCGGATCCATCCACGAGAGAGTTTCCAAGTTGCCTAAGGTAAAGAAAGCTTCACCTATGTGAGATGAATAAACGTAGCAAAAAGCAGATTAACAGAAAACTTCTATCCACTTTTTGTCTGAAGATATTTCCTTTTTCACCATAGCCCTGAATGTGGTCCCAAAGGCTCCTTCATGGATCCGTCCATGACAGTTTCCAAGCTGCGTAATGTAAAGAAAGCATTATCTATGTGAGATGATTACACATATCACAGAGTCGTTTCCTTTGAAGCTTCTTTATAGTTTTTGTCTGTGGCTATTTCCCTTTTCACCATTGGCATCAACATGCTCCCGAATATCATTTGATACCTGTTTCTACAAAAGGGTTTCCCCGATGCTGTATGTGAAGAGAGGTATAACACTGTGAGTGGAGTGCATACGTCACAATGCAGTTCCTCAGAAATCTTCTCTACAGTTTTGGTCTGAAAATATTTCCTTTATCACCATTAGCTTCAAAGCGTTCCCGAATATCCCAGCACACACGAAACATACACAGGGTTAGAAAACTGCTCAATGAAAAGAGAGGCTTGAATCAGTGAGAGGAATTAAGACGACATAGAGCAGTTTCACAGATAGCTTACTTCTGGGTTTTACCTGAGGATATTTATTTCTCCATATTCTAAGGATCGTTCCCAAATGTCCTTCCTAAGATTCCAAAAAAACTGTGATTTCAAGCTTCTCAATCCAACAATAGTTTAACTCTATGAAACGCATACACACATCACAAAGCAATTTCTCAGAAAGATTCTCTGTAAGTTTCATCGGAAGACATTTGCCCGCTCAGCACAAGCCTCCACGCGTCACTAAATATCCCTTCACAGATTCTTCGAAGATAGAGTTTCTAGACTGGGAAACATAGAGTAAGCATTAACTCTGTGAAGTGAATGCACATATCAGAGAGCAGATTCTTGGAACGCTTGTTTCTCGATTTTATTTCAGTATATTTTCCTATTCGCCCTAGTCCTCAATGTACTCCAAAATATCACTTTTTCAGTTTCACAGGAAGTGTTCAAACACTGCTGTGTGAGAAAAGAGGTATAAATCCTGAGTGGAATTCATGCGTCACAATGTACTTTCTCAGAAAGCTTCTATCCAGTTTTTATCTTAAGATATCTCCCCTTTCACCGTAGGCCTGAATGAGCTCCCGAATCTCCCTTCATGGATCCATGCATGACGGAGTTTACAAACTGCATAATATAAGGAAAGTTTTAACCAGGCGAGATGAATAAACATATCTAACACAAAGCAGGTTCACAGAAATCTTCTTTCCTGTTTTTGTCTGGGGACATATCCTTTTTCACCAGAGCCATCCCTAAACTCCGGAATGTCTCTTGGTAGCTTTTACTCCAAAATAAATTCCGGAATCCTCTAGGAGAAGAAAGGTATATTTCTGTGAGTGGAATGCACACGTCACAAAGCAGCTCCTCAGAAAGATTCTCTCCAGTATCTATCTGAAGATGTGTCCTTTCTCACTGTAATCCTCAAAACGCTCTTGAATATCCCCTCTCAGATTAAATGAAAACTATGTTATGATACTCCACAATGAAAAGAGAAGCTTCACTGTGTGAGTGGAATTCGCGTGACACAGAGTAGTTTCACAGAAAGCTTCCTTCTGGTTTCTCTCTGAGGTTACTTCTTTTTCTGGATATTCTAAAGAGCGTTTCCAAATGTCCTTTCTCAGATGCCACAGAAACAGTGATGTCACAGTTTTCAATCCAAAGAATGATTTAACTCTATGAGATGAATACAAACATCACAAAAGAGTTGCACTGAAAGCTTCTCTCCAATTTTTGATGGAAGACATTTCCTTGCTCAACACAGACCTTCGGTTGCCACTTACCATCCCTTTGCAGAACCCTCAAGGAACGACTTTCAAACTGGGAAATGTAGAGTAAGCTTTAATCCTGTGAAAAGATTGTACATCTCAGAGAACAGTTTCTTCGAGTCCTTCTTCATACTTTTTAATGGACTACGGTTCTCTTCTTGGCAAAATCTACAATGTGCTCTGAATATCACTCTTTTGGTTTCACAGGAACAGTGTTCAAACTGTGCCTAATGAGAAGAAAGTTGTAACACCCTGAGTGGAATGCACACGTCACCAATCAGTTTCTCAGAAAACTTCTCTTCACTTTTCTTCTGACTATATTTCCTATTTCACCATAGGCTCAAATGTGATTCCAAATATGCCTTTGCGGATCCATCCACGAGGGAGTTTCCAAGCTGCATAATGTAAGGAAAGCTTCATCTATGTGAGATGAATAAACATAGCAAAAAGCAGATTCACAGAAAGCTTCTTTCCAGTTTTTATCTGAAGATATTTCCTTTTTCATGATAGTCCTGTATGTGCTCATGAAGGTCCCTTTGTTTATATGTCTATGACAGTTTCCAAGCTGTGAAATATAAAGAAAGATTTATCTATGTGAGATGATTGTGCATACCACAGGGTAGTATCCTAGAAAGCTTCTTTCCATTTATTGTCTGAGTCTATTTCCCTTTTCACCATCGGCATCAACATGCTCCCGAATATCACTTGGTACTTGTTTCTCCAAAAGGGTTTCCCGGATGCTGTATGAGAAGGGAGGTATAACACTGTGAGTGTAATGCACACGTCTCAAAGCAGTTCCTCACAAAGCTTCTCTCCAGTTTCGGTCTGAACATATTTCTTTTTTCACTGTAAGCCTCAAAGTGCTCCCGAATATTCCATCACACAATAAATATACACAAGGTTCGAAAATTGCTCAAGGTTCGAAAATTGCTCAATGAAAAGAGAGACGTAACTGAGCAAGAGGAAATAAAACGACACAGAGCAGGTTCTCAGAAAGCTTCCTACTGGATATTTCCTGAGGATATTTCTTTCTCTATAATCTAAGGATAGTTCCCAAATGTCCTTCCTCAGATTCCCCAAAAACAGTGATTTCAATCTGCTCAATCAAAAGAATGGTGTACCTCTATGAGATGAATACACACATTGCAAAGCAGTTGCTCAGAAAGCTTCTCTGCAGGTTTCATCATCAGACATTTTCTTGCTCACCACAAGCCTCCGGGCATCCCTGAGTATCCCTTCACAGATCCTTTAATAATAGAGTTTCGAAACTGGGCAACATGGAGTAAGGATTTGTTCTATGAAGTGAATGCACATATCAGAGAGAAGATTCTTGGAACGCTTCTTCCTCGATTTAATTCAGTATATTTCACTATTCTCCATAGTTCTCAGTGTGCTCCGAAATATCACTTTTGGGTTTCACGGAAGAGTGTTCAAACTCTGTCTTATGAGAAAAGAGATCTAACTCCCTGAGTGGAATCCATGCATAACAAAGCAGCTTCTCAGAAAGCTTCTATCCAGTTTTATGTGAAGATATCTCCTCTTTCACCATAGTCCTGAATGTGCTCCCGAATGTCCCTTCATGGATGTGTGCATGACGGAGTTTCCAAACCGCTTAATATAAGAAGAGGCTTAACTATGTGAGATGAATAAATATTTCTAACACGAAGCACTTTCACAGAAATATTTTTCCAGTTTGGTTCTGAGGATATTTCCTTTTTCATTATAGCCCTCCCTATACTCCCGAATGTCTCTTGGTAGCCTTTTCTCCGAAAGGGATTTCAGAATCCTCTAGGAGAAAAAAGGTATATTTCTGTGAGGGGAACACAAACGTTGCAAAGCTGCTCCTCAGAAAGCTTCTATTCAGTCTCTATCTGAAGACATTTTATTTCTCATCTTCAGCCTCAAAGTGCTCCTCAATATCCCCTCACAGAATAAACAAAACCAGTGTTATGATACCGCTGAATGAAAGAGAATCTTAACTGTGTGAGAGAAATGCACGTGACACAGTGCAGATTCAAAGAAAGCTTCCTTCTGGTTTATTTTGAGGTAATTTCTTTTTCAGGACATTCTAAAGACGGTTTCCAAATGTCCTTTCTCAGATTCCACAGAAACAGTGATTTCAGGCTGCTCAATCCAAAGAATAATTTAACTCTATGAGATGAATACAAACATCACAAAGGAGTTGCACAGAAAGCTTCTCTGCAATTTTTGCAGGAAGACTTTTCCTAACCTCACACAGGCCTCTGGTTGCAACTTACTATCCCTTCTCAGAACCCTCAAAGACCGACTTTCAAACTGGGAAATATAGAGTAAGCTTTAATCCTGTGAAAAGAATGGACGTGTCAGAGAGTATGTTCCTTGAGTGCTTCTGTCTGTATTTTATTGGACGACATTTCACTTTTTGGCATAATCTTCAATGTGCTCTGAATATCACTCGTTTGGTTTTACAGGAACAGTGTTCAAACTCTGCCTTATGAGAAGAAAGTTACAACTCTCTACGTGCAATGCACACATCATGAAGCAGTTTCTCAGAAAGCTTCTCTCCAGTTTTTATCTGACTACACTTCCTATTTCACCATAGGCCCGAATGTGATCCCAAATATGTGAGATGAATAAACATAACAAAAAGCAGATTCACAGAAAGCTTCTTTCCAGTTTTTATATGAAGATATTTCCTTTTTCACCATACTCATGAATCTGCTCCCGAATGTCCCTTCGTGGATACGTTCATGAAAATTTTCAATCTGCGTAATGTAAGGAAAGCTTTATCTATGTGAGGTGATTACACATATAACAGAGTCGTTTCCTATAAAGCTTCTTTTCAGTTTTTGTCTGAGGCTATTTCCCTTTTCACCATCGGCATTAACATGCTCCTCAATATCACTTGGTACCTGTTTCTCCAAAAGGGTTTCCCCGACGCCGCATGAGGAGAGGGGTATAACACTGTGAGTGGAATGCACACGTCACAATGCAGTTCCTCGGAAAGCTTCTCTAGAGTTTCGTTCTGAGCATATTTCCTTTTTCACCGTAAGCCTCAAAGTGTTCCTGAATATCCCATCACACGCTAAACATACACAGGGTGAGAAAACTGCTCAATGAAAAGAGAGGCTTACCTGAGCAAGAGGAATTAAGACGACACAGAGCAGTTTCACAGAAAGCTTCCTTCTGGATTTTACCTGAGGATATATCTTTCTCCATATTCTAAGTATCATACCCAAATGTCCTTGCTCAGATTCCACAAATACAGTGATTTCAAGCTGCTCAGTCCAAAGAATGGTTTAATTCTATAAGACGAATACACACATTGCAAAGCAGTTGCTCAGAATGTTTCTCTGCAGGTTTCTTCGGAAGACGTTTCCTTGCTCACCAGAACCCTCCGGATGTCACTAAATATCCCTACACAGATTCTTCAAAGACAGAGTTTTGAAACTGGGAGTCATAGAGTAAGCATTATCTCTGTGAAGTGAATGCACATATCAGAGAGCAGGTTCTTGGAACACCTATTCCTCGATTTTATTTCAGTATATTTCCCTATTCGCCATAGTCCACATTCCACTCTGAAGTATCACTTTTTCCATTTCACAGGAATAGTGTTCAAGCGCCAATTTTTGAGAAACAAGGTATAACTCCCTGAGTGGAATGCATACATCACAAAAGAGTTTCTCAGAAAGCTTCTATCTCGTTTTTATGTGAGGATATCTCCTCTTTTACCGTAGGCCTGAATGTGCTCCCGAATGTCCCTTCCCAGATCCGTGCATGACGGAATATACAAATTGCATAATAGAAGAAAAGTTTTAACTATATGAGATGAATAAATATATCTAACACAAAGCAGTTTCACAGATATCTTCTTTCAGTTTTTGGCTGAGGATATTTACTTTTTCACCATGGCCCTCCATATACACGAATGTCTCTTGGTAGCTCTTTCTCCAAAAGGAATTCAAGAATCCTCTAGGAGAAGAAAGGTATATTTCTGTGAGTCACATGCACATGTCTCAAAGCAGCTCCTAAGAAAGCTTCTCTCCAGTTTCTATCAGAAGACGTTTCCTTTCTCACCATAAGCCTCAAAGTGCTCGAGAATATCCCTTCACAGACTAAACAAAAACAGTGCTACGATACTGCTCAATGAAAAGAGAAACTTAACTGTGTTAGTGGAATTCACGTGACACAAGCAGTCTCACAGAAAACATCCTTCTGGTTTTTCTCAGAGGTTATTTCTTTTTCAGGATATTCTAAAGAGCATTTACAAATGTCCTATCGCAGACTCCACGGAAACAGTGATTTCAAACTGCTCAACCCAAAGGATAATTTAACTCTAAGAGATGAATACAAACATCACAAAAGACTTGTGCAGAAATCTTCTCTCCAATTTTAGAAGGAAGACATTTCCTTGTTCGACTCAGACCTCTTGTTGCCACTTACTGTCCCTTCACAGAACCCTCAAAGACTGACTTTCTTTTTTTTTTTTAATGGGTATTTTATTTTTTATTTATTTATTTATTTTTTTTAGGATTGTGAATTTTTTTTTTTTATTATACTTTAAGTTCTAGGGTACATGTGCATAAC
>NW_022334140.1:0-8444 GCF_002776525.5 Piliocolobus tephrosceles | reverse complement strand
GAACCAGCCTTGCTCCTGTACCTCCCATGGCTCCCTGCCGCCCCCAGGATAAAGGTCAGAGTCCTCAGGTCTGTGTCTGAGACCCTTCATGGTCTGGTCCCACCTGCATTTCCAGCCAAATCCTCCACCACAGTTCCCAGTGCAGCAGCCATGGCCACCTGACCCATCCCACCATCCTGCCTTGGCTCAGGCTGTTCCCTCTGCCGGATGCCCTCTGTCCCTTCTCTGTCATGCCTCAAGGCCTGGTGCAAATGCTTCCTGCACTCTGGAGCCTGAACTAGTCCTGCTTCCACTGCCAGGGCAGAATCCATTCCACCCTACCCTCTTCTCCGAGTCCCTGTCATGCTGTGTGCCCAGGTGTGTCCCCAGCAGCTCTTGAGGGACTAGCTATTTGAGAGCTGTGTCCACACCTGGCCTAAGAAGTTTTTCAAGGACAGTGGCATCTTCTTACCCATGTTTCCATCCCCAGGACTTAGCAAATGCAAACAACAGTAATGCTGCTGGAACAGAGCAGAATAAAACTGAATTGAACTGAAGCAGATGCCCAGGCCAAAGGCTCGCTGGCCCAGGGGCACAGATGACTACCCCAGGGGTAAGGAGCACTGGCTTTGGAATCAGCCCCAGGTTCAAGATTGGACTTCACCACTGGCCAGCTCAGCAACTTTGGCCAAAAGACTTAGCCTCTCTGGTTCTCAATAAACCAGGTTGGTAATATTGACCTAGTAGGTGAGTGGTGAAGATTGGATGAGTTCATACATAGAGGGGGTGCAGTGCATGCCTGGCACCTGGTGAGCCCTCAGTAAATGGTAGGGATTACTATTACTTTTATTTGCAGAGATGGCATGTACAGTGTATAGACATCAGGAGCTGGTGTAGACTTGGAGTGTACCACCCAATCACGTGGATAACCCAGGTGCAATATCATCGGTACTTTCCAATTGCGCAGCAGTGGACCTGGCTGGGTTAGTGGCATCAGAGCCTCCTGGAAGCTTTAGAAATCCAGCATCCTAGAATCCCTCTCACAGAGACTGGTCTGGATTTTGCATAAACCAGACTTATGACTCTAAAGTGCAGAAGGGCTTAGCTGTTTGTTTTTCCAAATGTGTTTTCAAGGTTTGGAGTTACCAGAAGGCAACTCAGAGGAGATGGGCCTTGCAGACCAGGCTTTAATATGGCAGAGAGCACGGTGCAGCCAAAGGCCTGGAGGAGGGAGGAGGAAGGGGTTGTCCTCAATCCCTGGAGGAGCCCGGCCTGGCTGGAGAAGTGGAGCACAGGGTCAGAGAGGGACGCTGCAGCTTTAACATGGGGCTCCTTGAATTCCATCATGGAGCTCAGATTTATTCTGATGGGCAAGTAGGATCTATTGATGGTTCTTGAGCAGAAGAGTGACATGAAAAAAAGAAATGCTCAGGACATATACTGGTGAATAGATGCAAAAGGATATGGGGAACATATTGAAGGCAAGAAGGCTGGAAGGCTGACGTGAGCCCTGTGGCAGGAATTCATGTCCCCACCTTCCCTATAAAAGGTCTTTCTGCCCCTAGGTCTGGGTGAATCAAGATCAGGTTGGAAATTTGTGGAGCTGGTGTTCTGGAGTCCTCACTGCTGACCACAAACCCTGCAGAGCAGGGCAGGGAATCCTGTGGCAGAGGCTACCCTATGAGATTCCAGAGCCCTGGACAAGGCAGTGCTGAGTTTGCAGACAGCCCAGGGGAAGGGCAGGTTAGAGCCCAAGTGACCCAGGAAGTGCCCAGGTCACATAATGAGCTCACTGGTGATTCTGCAGGTGGTTCAAGTTTTCAGTGTCCTACACATCCCAGAGAAGAGCAGACCTAGGGTGGTGGCAGGTTCACAAGAACAGGCTGTGGAGACCTGATCAGCAAGCCTTGGTGCAGGGAGGGGAAGATTTTACTCATTCATGTGTGTGCTTGTGTGTTCATTTATTCTAGCTACACACACTCTCCATGTCCCTGCTTACTTCCACCTGCTGTGCTGGCCACTGGGTAATGAGGTACATTTGGACCTTGCCTGTTGAGACACCTGGTGCCAGGGGCAGAAAGACCTTTCATAGGGCAGGTGGGGATGTGAATTCCTACCACAAGGCTCAAGCCAGCCTTCTAGCCTTCTTGCCATCAATACGTTCCCCATTCCCTGTTGCATCTATTCATCAGGATATGCCCTGAGCATTTCTTTTTTCATATCACTCTTCTTCTCAAGAACCATCAATAGATCCTACTTGCCCATCAGAACAATCTGAGCTCCAACATAGGAATTCAGGGAGCCCCATGTTAAAGCTGCAGCATCCCTCTCTGACCCTGAACTCCACTCCCCTGGGTAACTGCAGAATGAACACTAACAGATCAGCGTAGTCAGTGCTGCATTCAGGAAAGCACAGAAGGGCTCTGACCCTAGCTGGGGAGTAAGCAGGAGCTTCTCAAAGAGGTGCCTGACACCATGCTATGTCCTGAAGCATTCACTAGTGAAGAACAGGGAGATGGAACAGCTTGGGGAAAGGCTATGAGCTTCAAGTCAAACCACCATGTCCCAGGATTGGTCCAGGGTAGATGTGAACAGGGCTTAGGACAGGTGAGGAAGGTGCCCAGATGGCTGGGTAGGTGGGGTTTGTACTGCCCTGGAGCTCAGGGGAAGGCCCAGTGGTTTGAATGGAAAAGAACACAGCTCCACTTTCCACAGAAAGATTTTATAACACTCAGAATTTCCCAAAGAATGGGTACTGCATGTCTGTCAGACAGAGGTTACAGTTCTTAATGGGGTGGGGAAAGAAAGCTAAAAATCCGACAGAAAAAGAAAAGAGGTTCACCCATTGGAAAGATCTGTGACCGCATAAAAGAAACAAATGAATACATGATCAGCCTGAGGAATAATGAGAGAAATGTTAGTTAAAGCAACAAGAAACAGTGTTTCACCCATAAGACTAGCCCCATTTAGTAAAGATGATATAATAAAGATAACGATAGGTGATGTTGGCGGAATGTGGAAGAATAGGGCTGTTCTTTACACTGCTGGTGGGGATAGGAATGGCAGCAGCTTTTGAGAGGGCCACACGGCACTGTGTGTGAGTGCCTTCACAAGGAGACACCCCTTGATTTGGCAATTCCACATTTAAGAATTGTTCATTTATTTTAGGATTTTTTTTTTTTTTTTTAGTCCTATGTTGCCCGGGCTGGCCACGAACTACTGGCCACTAGTGATCCTCCCACCTTGGCCTCCTGAATAGTGTGATTACAGGCATGAACCATGGTGCCTGGCTTTATCCTAGGAATTTATCCTGAGGAAAAATCAGACAAGTGTGCCAAACTGTACTTAGAGAAGGACATTTATTGTTGCATTGATGATGGTAGGTAAGATGCGGGAAGAATCTAAATGTCCAGCAGTAAGAAATTGGCTAAATCATTGTGCTACAGCTAGGCAAGGGGCTGGCTTATGGCCATTCAGAACACTGGCTCTCCTGATTGAGTCAAATCTCCTGTCACTGCTCTCACACACCACGCACCTTCCTCTTTTGCAGCACAAATTACTATCATAATTTTATATTTATTTGTGAACTTCTTTGATGAATTTATGTATCCCTTATTAGACGCTAAGTTCTGTGGAGGCCAGGAGTATACCATGTTCATTATTGTGTCCTCCATGCCAAGTTCCTGGAACACCATACACTCTCAATAATTTGTTGTTAGATGAATGACTGAGTCTGTATTTCTTAGTATGAAAGATGTTTGAAACACACAATTAAGAGAAAGAGCAGATTATAAAACAGCATGCATGCTGTACTACACACTGCTAATTCCCTCCTCTCTGTATCTTCTTTGTGCAACCGCATGTGCACTCTCAGTCAGTAAATTGTGATTGATCCAAAGTCCGTCATGACAATGCTATTCTCTGCTGCTGGGGATGGTCATGAGATCAGGTTCTGATCAATCTAAACACAGATTTCCAGACGTACAGAAAAATCCTCTGGGGGTCACCTCTGAAGTTCTTGCTTTCCTAATACAAATGCAGAAGTGACTGCTTTTTCTGGCCTTGAAAACATGAAAACACATGTAGTGGGTGGAGCTGCAGTAGCTGTCTTACAGCCATGAGCAAAATTCCAACAGACTCAAAGATGCTGGGCCTAACATTGTTGAACCAGTGAACCACAGCGGGGAACCACAGATACTCTTAACTATGTAAGAAAAATGAACCTATATTTGTTTAGGTGACTGAACTTTCAGATTAATACACTCCCAACACATACAAAGGATGATCCCAAATATACCTGTATGTGCAATTATGAATAAAAAAATTAAAGTGATGATCTCTGGGTGGTAGGATTCGCCTTCTTTTTTTTATTTTAAAAAGTTTTCCCAATGGGATGTAAATAATAATCAAATATTTCTGTACATTCAGAAAATAAACAATGGTACTAATTTTATTTTTAAAAAATAAACAAAATATTGGGCCCCCAGAAGGTAGTTCGCTACCATATGATAAGTTAATTAGCCACAACCGAGATGAACACTTGTGGGTATCCTGGAGGACGGGTTCGGCAGCAGTGACAGGTCCCCTCCAGAACAGCACGTGGTTCCAAACTCCTGAGGGAGGCGGGGCAGACCCCAGGGAAGTCGATGAGAACCTGAGTGAGGCTCTGCGGGGGGAGAGGATGTTCCTCAGCCCTCGCAAGAACATGTCAGTTTCACCTGAAATTAGGCCCCTGTCTTGGCTGGGCAGCCTGCCAGGCAGGTTCTCGGCAGCATGGAGTGATAACAGGAGGAGGGGAAGCCTGGCAAGCTGGGGCAGCTCTGGGGTCTTCAGATGGGGCTGTCTCAGTCAGCACCGGTGTTGGCTGTAAACACAGATTTCCAGAAAGCAGAGCATTGCAATATCTCCCACCACAAACCTGGACCATCACGAATGTTTCCATAGCAGCACCCACGCCAGTGAGGAATCTGGACGTGATCTGTGATCCCCTCTCCCACTTTTCCTTTACCCTTAGAATGGGACAGACCAGCCTGGAGCAGCTAGTGTCCTGTAGTGACTCCAGTTTGCTGCTCTCTTCCTTTCCTTCTTCTTCCTGCCCTCAGTCTCCTCTGCTTCCTTCACCTTCTACATCTGGAAGCTCAAGTCACCTGCCTAAGCCTCGGCTTTTCATCTAAATCACAGAGTGCCAGTCAATGCCTCCCTTCCTCCTCCCAGGGAGCAACTTCAATCTCCCCTGCCTGCTGTGGGGAGCCAGACTCTACCCCTTATCCCTTGTGGGACCATCCGCAGCCCATTTCCTCACCCCTGCAATGGGACAGCAATCCTGCCTGCCCACCTGGCAGTGCTAATTCCAGGCCTGGGGCCCTCCTGGGAAAATCACCAGTGTGGGTGATATGGTGTGTGTTTGTGTGTGTGGAGGGGTGGGGCTGCCATCTGGGCATTTACAGACCCTGTCCTTTCTCTCTCTCCATGCTTGTCGCATGTCAGGAATCCCTCTCCTTTGTGCCATGAAACATAAGGCAATTTCAGATCCGTCATCTCATTGAGCCTTGCATCTCCTTGGTGAAGTTGGAATTATTGTCACCATTTTACTGATGAGTAAACTGAGGCTCAGAAAGAGGAAATTGGTTCCCCAGGGTTCCACCGTTGATTTATAGCTAACCTGGGATTAGGATGCATGTTCTGGATTCCTGCCGGGGTTCTGGCCCATCTGCAGCCAAGGCCTATCTTTCTGCTCCCACGAGGCCCCCTTTCCATTCCTTTCCTCCCCATGACAGCCACTGTCACTAGCACCCAGAGCCTGTGCTCGCTGTCACAGCCTCGCCGTCCCCTGTGGCTGGGCTGGAACCCACCATGTCCATCAGATGGATTTTCCTAAATGGAGGTTGGGCTCCAAATCCACTCCCCCAAGACGGACACAAATTGCACCACAAGGGGCCTCAACTGTCGGCATTTCTGGTCTAGAGAGAGAGATGGTCCCGTAGACATGTCAACATCATCTGGCAAGGAGCAGAGTGGAAACACAGGAGAAAGTTCAGGGAGTGACGTCAGGAGGAGGTGGCCCTTGAGTTGGGTCCTGAGGGATGTGTCAGCGTTACCAGGCAAGGAAGGCTGGGAAGGGCATTCCAGGAGGAAAGGGCAGCGTTCTCCAAGGCTCAGACTGGTCTGGTGGCTGCAGGGTAGAGCTGGGTGACCTGGACACCTTGAGACGGTGCGCCCTTTACAGGAGAAAATCTGCAGTTCCCATATTTGGGACAGTCTCAGAATCCCCCAGGGATCTTGTGAAATTCCTGGGTCCAGTTAATCTGCACTTCTCACAGGCAGGGGCTGCGCCCTCACCCCACAGTTCTCATACAGGTGGTCCTTGGATCACTCTTGAAGAAATACAAATAGGACTGTATTTGGCCCAAGCACTGTGCAGGGGTGGGGTAGGGATAGATGTGGAATGGGCCAGAGGAACAGTGGTCGGAGCTGTACCCTCCTGGACCACCCTGTTTAAAATGTGGCCCTACAGTTCCCCTTCCCCACTGACACATTCTATCCTCCTTCACTTTTCCTTTTTCCCTGGTGCTCTTTTTTATTTTATTATATTTTTTAAACACAGGGTCTCACTATGCTGCCCAGACTGGTCTCAAAGTCCTGACCTCAGCTATCCTCCCATCTCAGCCTCCCAAAACGCTAGGATTACAAGCATGAAGCACTATGCTCACATCACCAACTCACAAGGTGAACGTTTGATGGGTTCATTTATTACCTGTTTCACTCTACTAGCATGAGGGGTACATGAGGAAAGAGACTTTGTCTATCTCATTCACTGCTGTAGCCAAGTGTCTACAATGTGTAAGATCGTGGAGGGAGCTTTTTCCGTTTTGGTTTGTAATTTAAATTTTGGGAAGCAGAAGATATCTGAGTAGATTCAGTGACTTACAGGAAAAGGGAGAGCAGCCTTGGTGTGCACAAGAGTGACAAGGAGACCAAGACAGAGAGATGCCAGAGGACAATTCCTGGAAGAGGCTGGGAGAAAGGCAGGGCAACTGGGGAGGGTCCCTCTGGATGTCAGTCCCTTTGAAGCTGGCAGGGAGGGAGGAGGTGCGTGGGTGGAGAGGACTGCCTGAAGAAGACCTCCTTGACTTCCATATTCTTCATGAAGTGACAGGTGAGGGGCTTCCTGGGAGAGAGGGCAGGGGAGGAGTGATGGTGGCCCTGGAACAGTGCCCCAGGGAGAAGGGGTGAATGCATTACTGAGGCTGGACCCTGGTCATGATGCTTGCCTTGGCCTCGAGATTCATTAAGAACCAGCCTCCTCCAGTGAGCCGAGATCACGCCACTGCACTCCAACCTGGGGACAGAGTGAGACTCCGTCTAAAAAAACAAAACAAAAACCTAAAACAAATAAACAACAACAACAACAACAACAACAACAACAAAAACAGCCTCCAGGTCCCAATGTGCCCAGCTGGACCATATGCTGCTTCCTAGATGTGCCACCATTACAACTGGAACACAAATCACGAGTCACCTCTTCCAGAAAGCCTGCCTGGATTCAGTGCCCATCTGACTGGGCTCCTGCAGCACCTGGTCTGCCCCTACTATGTGACTTGCCTCTGCCGGCCTCTTATCACAGGTGCCTGTGTTTTTACCTGCTTCAGTGTGTGCTGTCCAGGGCCGGGCCAGGCCGATCCATTCTAAGGACTAGGGCAGGTGCCAGCAATGGCTGGGCTCTGTCAGGCCTGGGCAACAGGCAGGCCAGGTTCTCATGCTGGGCACTGGATGCCTTTTGTGGGCCCAATTGGGTATGACCACTGCTTCTGAATGGCCAGAAACTTCCTGGGAGAGACCTGGTTCTCTTGGGCTGACCCTTGCTCCCCAGGTACTTCCTCCCTCCCTCCCTTGCTGAAACCCTTGTGCATGTACTCAAAATCCTGCTCCAGCATCCGCAGCCCTTGGTTTTCCGCAGCCTCGGGGAACTCTTCCTTTTCTTCCTTGCTGTAAGAGGCCTGATCCCCTGAGAACACTGCTGCCTCGCTGTCCTCTGTTGCAGCCCGTTCCTGGGTCTGAGCAGGGTAGGTCCTCCTTGCTTCTCATTGCCTCCCTTTCAGCTCATCATCATCCTCTCCCACATAAGGACAGTCATGTGCCACAAAACGATGTTTCAGTCAACCCAGACCGCATGTGCAATGGTGGACCCATGAAACTATAATGGAGCCGAAAGACGCCTACTGCCTAGCCTAGTGACATAACAATTATAACACTATGGCACAGTTAGTTAAAAAATACATTTATTATAAAAGATTTATAATTCTATAGGAAAAGAAGGCTAAGAAGAAATGCACTCAAGCCGTAAGCTGTAGCCCCACCTCCCCGACTTCAGGACAGAAAGCCCTGGGCTCCAGCCCTTATATTCCTGGGCCTCCAGGTCTCCCTGGACTTTAGGAAACAGCTAGTGAGGGAGTCCAAGTCCACTT
>NW_022334139.1:0-4546 GCF_002776525.5 Piliocolobus tephrosceles | reverse complement strand
GCATCGATGTTCATCAGGGAGATTGGTCTAAAATTCTCTTTTTTTGTCGTGTCTCTGCCAGGCTTTGGTATCAGGATGATGTTGGCCTCATAAAATGAGTTAGGGAGGATTCCCTCTTTTTCGACTGATTGGAATAGTTTCAGAAGGAATGGTACCAGCTCCTCCTTGTACCTCTGGTAGAATTCAGCTGTGAATCCATCTGGTCCTGGGCTTTTTTTGGTTGGTAGGCTATTAATTATTGCCTCAATTTCAGAGGCTGCTATTGGTCTATTCAGGGATTCAACTTCTTCCTGGTTTAGTCTTGGAAGAATGTACATGTCCAGGAAATTATCCATTTCTTCTAGATTTTCTAGTTGATTTGCATAGAGGTGTTTATAGTATTCTCTGATGATAGTTTGTATTTCTGTGGGGTCAGTGGTGATATCCCATTTATCATTTTTTATTGCATCTCTTTAATTCCTCTCTCTTTTCTTCTTTATAGTCTTGCTAGCGGTCTGTCAATTTTGTTGATCTTTTCAAAAAACCAACTCCTGGATTCATTGATTTTTTGGAGGTTTTTTTGTGTCTCTATCTCCTTCAGTTCTGCTCTAATCTTAGTTATTTCTTGCCTCCTGCTAGCTTTTGAATGTGTTTGCTCTTGCCTCTCTTGTTCTTTTAATTGTGATGTTAGAGTGTCAATTTTAGATCTTTCCTGCTTTCTCTTGTGGGCATTTAGTGCTATAAATTTCCCTCTACACACTGCTTTAAATGTGTTCCAGAGATTCTGGTATGTTTTATCTTTGTTCTCATTGGTTTCAAAGAACATCTTTATTTCTGCCTTCATTTTGTTATGTACCCAGTAGTCATTCAGGAGCAGGTTGTTCAGTTTCCATGTGGGGTGTGGGGTGTGGGGTGTCAGACTGCCCCTAGTGGGCGATGTCTCCCAGTTAGGCTACTCAGGGGTCAGGGACCCACTTGATCAGGCAGTCTGTCCATTCTCAGGTCTCAACCTCCATGTTGGGAGATCCACTGCTCTCTTCAAAGCTGTCAGACAGAGTCGTTTGGGTCTGCACAGGCCTCTGCTGCTTCCCCTGTTGTTTTTTTAGTTGTGCCCTGTCCCCAGAGGTGGAGTCTACAGAGACAGGTAGGTTTCCTTGAGCTGCTGTGAGCTCCACCCAGTTCGAGCTTCCCAGCGGCTTTGTTTACCTACTTAAGCCTCAGCAATGGTGGGCGCCCCTCCCCCAGCCTCGCTGCTTCCTTGCGGTTTGATTGCCACAGACTGCTGTGTTAGCAAGGAGGGAGGCTCCGTGGGCATGGGACCCTCCCGGCCAGGTGTGGGGTATATTCTCCTGGTGTGCCCGTTTGCTTACAGTGCAGGATTCGGGTGGGAGTTACCTGATTTTCCAGGTGTTGTGTGTCTCAGTTCCCCTGGCTAGCAAAATTGATTCCCTTCCCCCTTGCGCTTCCCAGGTGAGGCGATGCCTCGCCCTGCTTCAGCTCTCGCTGGTCGGGCTGCAGCAGCTGACCAGCACCGATTGTCCAGCACTCCCTAGTGAGATGACCCCAGTACCTCAGTTGAAAATGCAGAAATCACCGGTCTTTTGTGTCGCTTGAGCTGGGAGTTGGAGACTGGAGCTGTTCCTATTCGGCCATCTTGCTCCACCCAGTTCTGTATCTTTTAAGTGCAGCATTTAGGCCTTTACATTTAATGTTGATGTTAAAATGTGAGGTACTCTTGCTTTCGTCCTGCTCTTTGTTGCCTGCATATTTTTTTTTTCTTTTTTGTTTTTGCTTTTTAACTTGTTCTTTTATTTTATAAGTCCTCTGTGATTTATACTTTAAAGAGGTTCTGTTTTGATGTGTTTCCAAAATTTGTTTCAATATTTAGAGCTCCTTTTAGCAGTTCTTGTAGTGGTAGCATGGTAATGGCAAATTCCCTTAGCATTTGTTTGTCTGAAAAGAAGTGTATCTTTCTTTCAGATATGATGCTTAGTTTCCCTGGATACAAACTTCTTGGTTGATAGTTGTTTTGTTTCAGGAGGCTGAAGATAGGGCCCCAATCCCTTCTAGCTGGTATGGTTTTTGCTAGGAAATCTGCTGTTAATCTGATTTTCTTTTATAGGTTACCTGGTGCTTCTGTCTTACAGTTTTAAGATTATTTCCTCCATCTTAACTTTAGATAGCATGATGACAATGTGCCTAAGCAAACATCTTTTTGTGATGAATTTCTCAGATATTCTTTGTGCCTCTTGCATTTGGATGTCTAGGTCTCTTGCAAAGCCAGTGAATTTTTCCTCAATTAGTCCCCAAAATATGTTTTCCAAGTTTTTAGTATTCTCTTCCTCCTTAGGTACACCAATTATTATTATTATTTTTGAGATGGAGTCTCGCTGTCACCCAGGCTGGAGTGCAGTGGCCAGATCTCAGCTTACTGCAAGCTCCGCCTCCCAGGTTGCCGCCATTCTCCTACCTCAGCCTCCCAAGTAGCTGGGACTACAGGCGCCTGCCACCTCGTCCAGCTAATTTTTTGTATTTTTTAGTAGAGACGGGGTTTCACCGTGTTAGCCAGGATGGTCTCGATCTCCTGACATCGTGATCCACCCGTCTTGGTCTCCCAAAGTGCTGGGATTACAGGCTTGAGCCACCGCGCCTGGTGAGGTACACCAATTATTCTTACGTTTGATTGTTTAACATAATCCCAGACTTCTTGGAGGCTTAGTTCATATTTTCTTTGTCTTTGTTGGATTTGGTTAATTTGAAGATTTTGTCTTTGAGCTCTTAATTTATTTCTTCTACTTGTTCAATTCTATTGCTGAGACTTTCCAGAGCACTTCACATTTCTAAAAGTATTTCCAAAGTTTCCTGTAATTTTGACTTTTTTCTTTAAGTTATCTATTTCCATGAATATTTCTCCCTTCATTTCTTGTATTGTGTTCTGGATTTCCTTGCATTGGGCTTTGCCTTTCTCCAGTCCCTCTCTGATTAGCTTAATAACTAACCTCCTGAGTTCTTTTCCAGGTAAATCAGGGATTTATTCTTGGCTTGGATCCATTGCTGGTAAAATAGTGTGATTTTTTGGGGGGTGTTGATTAGCCTTTGTCATATTACTGGGGTTGGTTTTCTTTTTCTTACTTGGATAGGTTCTGTCAGAGGGAAGGTCTAGGGCTGAAGGTTGGATGTTCAAATTATTTTGTCCCATGGGATGTTCCCTTGATGTAATACTGTCCTTTTTTTTTTTTGTTATTTCCTGTGGATGTGACTTCCTGTGAGCTGAACTGCAGTTATTGTCTCTCTTCTGGTTCTAGCCACCCAGTGAGTCTACCCAACTCTGGACTGGTACTGGGGGCTGTCTGCACGGAGTCCTGTGATGTGAACTGTCTCTGGATCTCTCAGCCATAAATACCAGCACGTTTTATGGTGGTGACAGAGGGTGTAATGGACTCCATGAGGGCCCTTAGATTTGCTGGTTTAATGCTCTATTTTTGTGCTGGTTGGTCTCTTGTCAAGAGGTGGCACTTTCCAGAATGCATCAGTTGTAGTAGTTGGAGAGGGACCGGTGGTGGGCTGGGCCCTAAAACTTCAAAGTTTACATGCCCTTTATCTTTCACTACCTGGGTGGATAGGGATGGACCATCAGTTGCTAGTGGGGTTAGGCATGTCTGAGCTCAGACTCTCCTTGGGTGCATCTTGTCGATGCTGTGGGGGATAGGGGTGTTATTCCCATGACACTGGAGTTGTGTACATAGGAGGATTATCGCTGCATCTGCTGAGTCATGCAGGTTGTCAGAAAAGTGGGGGAAAGCTGTCAGTCACCGTCCTCACTCAGCTTCCTCACAAACCACAAACAGAAGGGCCGGTCTCACTCCCTCAGTGCCCCCCGCAGCAGCCCTGAGTCTGTGTCCAGACAGAGGGTGAGACAGGCTTAACAACTTGCCTGAGGCTATCTGCCTCCCAGCTGTGAAGAAAAGGGCTTTAGTTCTTCCCCCACCTGTGAAGTTTGCACACCTGATTTATGCCTTCCCGTAAGTTCTGGCGGGAGGCTTCTGACCCTATTCAAATTTTTACAAAGTTCAGCTAGAGAATTCCTTCTCCCTGTGGAGTTTTACCCGTGCTTCTCTGATCACCCACCCAATGGATCCTTGTGGTGACAGGCAGGAATGGCCTACTTGGAGACCCAGCGAGTTCCCAGGGCCTTTCTGCTGCTTCCTCTACTCTTGTATTTTACTTGGTTCTCTAACTTGACTGAGCTCCAGGTAAAGTCAGAAACTTCTCCAGAGAACAGATCTTCAGCTTCTCCACTGGGGGTGTGTATTCAAGAGAGGAGGGTCTCCCTTTCCCAGTTCCATAGTTGGGGCTCACAAAGTATTTCAGGTGTCTCCTAGGTCCTGCAGGATCAATCCCATCTGCCATGATCACTCTCCTGATTTTAGAATAAGTACCATGTGTCACTGAGAAGAATGCATATTTTGTTGATTTAGGATAGAGGGTTCTGTAGATGTCTATTAGGTCCACTTTATCCAGAGTTGAGTTCAAGTTCTGAATATCCTTGTATATTTTCTGTCTCAAT
>NW_022334138.1:0-7257 GCF_002776525.5 Piliocolobus tephrosceles | reverse complement strand
CCTCCCCCCTCCCCCCTCCCCATGATAGGCCCCAGTGTGTGATGTTCCCCTTCCCGAGTCCAAGTGATCTCATTGTTCAGTTCCCACCTATGAGTGAGAACATGCGGTGTTTGGTTTTCTGTTCTTGTGATAGTTTGCTAAGAATGATGGTTTCCAGCTGCATCCATGTCCCTACAAAGGACGCAAACTCATCCTTTTTTATGGCTGCATAGTATTCCATGGTGTATATGTGCCACATTTTCTTAATCCAGTCTATTAACAGCCATTCTGAAGGGTGTGAGATGGTATCTCATTGTGGTTTTGATCTACATTTCTCTAATGGTTATTGATGCTGCACATTTTCTATATGCTTGCTGGTGGCATGTATGTTTTCTTTTGAGAAGTGTTTGTCCATGTCCTTTGCCCATTTTTAATTTTTATTTTTTTAAAATGTGTACATTATGCTTATCTTCTCTGTAAGAATCATACATTTTATTTTATTTCATTAGGTTTTTGGGAAACAGTTGGTGTTTGGTTATGTGAATAAGTTATTTAATGGTGATTTCTGAGATTTTGGTGCACCAGACACCCAAGCATTGCACACTCTACCCAATGTGTAGTCTTTTATCCCTTACCACTTCACTTAGAATAATGGTCTCCAATTCCAGTCAGCTTGCTGTAAATGCCATTAATTCCTTCCTCTTATGGCTAAGTAGTATTCCATGGGGTGTGTATATATATATTATATGTATAGATACATCACATTTTCTTTATCCACTCATTGAATGATGATAATTTGCTTTGCCCATTTTTAAATGAGGTTGTTTATTTTTTGCTTGTTGATTTGTTTAAGTTTCTTATGGATTTTGGATATTAGAACTTTGTCAGATGCATAGTTTGCAAATATTTTCTCTCATTCCATAGGTTGTCTGTTTACTCTGTTGATAGCTTATTTTGCTGTGCAGAAGCTCTTAAGTTTAATTAGATCCCATTTGTCAATGTTTGTTTTTGCTGCAGTTGCCTTTGGTGCCTTCATAATGAAATTTTTGCCAGTGCCTATGTTCTGAATGGTATTTCCTGGGTTGCTTCGAGGGTTTTTATAGTTTCGGGATTTACACTTCGATCTTTCATCAATCTTGAGTTGATTTTTGTATATGGTTAAGAAACGGGTCCAGTTTCAATCTTCTGCATATGGCTGGGCAGTTATTCCACCACCATTTATTGAATAGGGAGCCCTTTTTCCCATTACTTGTTATTGTCAACTTTGGCAAAGGTCAGATCCCTTTATTTGTGTGGCTTTATTTTTTGATTCTCTAACCTGTTCCTTTGGTGTATGTGCCTGCTTTTGTACCAGTACTATGCCGTTTTGGCTACTGCAGCTTTGTAGTATAGTTTGAAGTTGGTGTGATGCCTCCAGCTTTGTTCTTTTTGCTTATGATTGCTTTGGCTATTCAGGCTCTCTTTTGGTTTCATATAAATTTTAAAATAGTTTTTTTCTAATTCTGTGAAAACTGTTGTTGGTTCCAGGAATGAGTCTTGGTTCTCAAAAACCCGGTCCAAAATTCCCAGCTTCTTCCCTTTTCAGTCCGAGGTCTGCATCCTCCTGCCATCCACTCTCAATACCTGAATTCCTAAGATCTGCTTGGAGTGTGCTGGTCTTCTTGATGGTCTGATCTGTCAGTGGGTAAAGCTCTTTCTGTCTGCATCTACTCAGGCATCTTGGCATCTCTAGTCCACTGGAGCAGAAGCCCAGCAGTAGAGCCTGAAACCAGTACTGGTGGAAACGTTTAAATTATCATTAGTAAATTTATGAAAGTTCAGTGTGAATGAGCTAAAAAACTTCAGGGGCCCAGTTTTGTTGAGGAGAGGTATTCAAGCCTAAGAACTCTCCACTAAGCCCTAGGTCCTGAGATTTTCTCCTATGTTTTATTGTAAAAATGTTAGAGTTTTATATTGTACATGACTTATTTTGAGTTAATTTTTATATATGGTATGAGGTTCAGGTGAAAGGTTTTGTTTGTTTTTGTTTTTGTTTTAGTTTTTTTGTCTATGCATATGCAATTGCTCCAGCACAATTTGTAAAGAGGCTTTTCTTTCACTATTGAATTGTTTTCGTACCTGTGTGTATTAGTTCCTTCTCATGCTGCTATGATGAAGTACCCAAGACTGGGTGATTTATAAAGGAAAGAGGTTTAATCAACTCACAGTTCCACAGGGCTGGAAAGACCTCAGGAAACTTATAATCATGGTGAAAGAGGAAGCAAACACGTCCTTCTTCACAGGGCGGCAGCAAGAAATGCCAAGATGAAAGGGAAAAAGCCCTTTATAAAACCATCAGATCCCGTGAGAACTCACTCACTATCATGAGAACAACATGAGGGTAACCACCCTCATGATTCATTTACCTCCCATTGGTTCCTTCCCACAAGTGGGGATTATGAGAACTACAACTCAAGATAAGATTTGGGTGGGGACACAGCCAAACTATATAACTTTGTGAAATATCAGTTGGCTATACTTGTGTTTGTCTATTTCTGGTTCTCTATTCTGTTCCATTGATCCATGGTTCTCTTCCATCAATGCACATAGTGTTAATTATTATAACTATATAATAAATGTTAAAATCAGGTAACAATTCTTCTCACTTTTTTCTTCTTTTTGAAAATCAGTTTAGGTATTCTAGTTCCTTTGCCTTTCCATAGTGTTCACGAATAAGTCTCCATACACCAGTAAAAAGTCTTGCTGGTTTTTGATAGAGATTGCATTAAACATGTTGTATTAGTCAGGGTTTTCTAGAGGGACAAGTTTTTCTGTCCCTCTAGAAAATCAGTAGACTGATTATATATATATATATGCAAACTTGAGGAGCAAGGAGAGCCAGTCTGAGTCTTAAAACTGAAGAACTTGGAGTCTGATGCTTGAGGACAGGAAGCATCCAGCATGGGAGAAAGATGTAGGCTAGGAGGCTAGGCTAGTCTTGCTCCTTCACATTTTTCTTTCCTGCCTGCTTTATATTTGCTGGCAGATAATGAGATTGTGCCCACCAGGTTAAAGTTGGGTCTGCCATCCGCAGCCCACTGACTCAAACGTTAATGTGCTTTGGCAACACCCTCACAGACACACCCAGGGGACTGATACTTTGTATCCTTCAATCCAATCAAGTTGACACTCAGTATTAACAATCACAAGTCCACCTCTTGTCAACTTGAACCCATACACATTTGCTGAGATTATACATAATCTTCAAATAAAGACAATAATAAGGCCATAGTTACCTCAGCATAGCACAATTGTCCTTCGCACAACCAGAAATGCATCAGTCCCCAACCTAGATACTATCACATAAAGTTAACAATACTTAAATGCTGATATTAAGTCAATAAATCTTATGTCACATGATAAAGGAATAGGATATAAAATCAAGATATTTTCTTAGTACAAGTGTATACATGCACAAACATGTTTTTAACAAAAGAAGGAAATACTCATGACAGTTACAGTCCTCGTTTCTGCATCTGGTCCCTTGATCATAGCTGGTATTGATGACTGTCTTCTTCTACCACCCATTCTGCATTCCCTTTGCCTTCAGCAAGCACCTCAGCAGGTCCTGGTATTTTTCCTTCATTCCTGAGGGATATGGACCATTTGTAGTCCTGTCTGGATTGGATTGTTGTAGTTTTCCATTGACCTTAATCACAGCGCATGGTAATACTACGAGATGTCCTAATTGATCTCCTGTATTTCGTGCATACTCTTCCTTACCGCCATTGTGGAGTAGTAGACTGATTTTATCTTGATAGTCTTAGTCAATCACCGCAGCCAACACTGTAACTCCCTTCTTAGCCTGTTGACTTAAAGGTAGGTCCTCCCAAAGTGTCCAGGTGGCAATCTTAATTTGCAGTTTAATGGAATCGTTGTTGTGTCTCCTGGTGGCAGCATTCTTCCCTCTGGAAAGAAGAGCTCTAGGCCAGCAGAATGTAATGTCGCGGGAACAGGAAGCAAAAATTTTGCTAGTGGATCACTAGGGGTAATGGTGAGTGGTGCCACTTCCACTCCCACCCCTTGATCCCTGGACCAGTGAATCCTGGCTATGGGAGAAACAGTACCATCTATTGAACGCTGATTCAGAGCATACATGGCCTTCTGGAGAGCTTTGCCCCAGTGCCACAAAGTCATCTAGTTGGCATTGTAATTGTGACTTCAAAAGGCCATTCCACCATTCTATCAATCCAGCTGCTTCAGGATGATGGGGAGCACGGTAGGACCCGCGAATTCCATGAGCATGAGCCCACTGCCTCACTTCTTTAGCCATAAAGTGAGTGCCTTGGTCAGAGGCAATGCTGTGTGGAATACCATGATGGTGGATAAGACATTCTGTGAGTCCATGGCTGGTGGTCTTGGCAGAAGCATTGCATGCAGGATAGGCAAACCCATATCTGGAGTGTCTATTCCAGTGAGGACAAACCTCTGCTCTTTCTGTAATGGAAGAGATCCAGTATAATCAACCTGCCACCAGGTAGCTGGCTAATCACCCTGAGGAATGGTGCCATATCAAGGGCTCAGTATTGGTCTCTGATGCTGGCAAATTGGGCACTCAGCAGTGGCCATAGCTAGGTTAGCCTTGGTGAGTGGATGTCCATGTTCCTGAGCCCATGCATAACCTCCATTCCTGCTACCATGGTCACTTTGTTTATGGGCCCATTGGGTGATGACTGGGGTGGCTGGTGAAAGAGGCTGAGTGGTGTCCACAGAACGGGTCATCCTATCCACTTGATTATTAAAATCCTCTTCTGCTGAGGTCACCTGTTGCTGAGCACTCATATGGGGTGCAAATATGTTTACAGTTTTTGACCAGAGAGGTTCATCCACATGTCTTTTCCCCAAATTTCTTTGTCACCAATTTTCCAATCGTGCTTCCTCCAAGTCCCTTACCAACCAGCAAAACTATTGGCTACAGCCCATGAATCAATATATAATCACATATCTGGCCATTTCCGTTTCCATGCAAAGTGCATAACCAGGTACACTGCTCAAAGTTCTGCCCACTGGGAAGATTTCCTTTCACTGCTGCCATTCAGGGATGTCCTAGAAAGGGGCTATAGTGCTGCAGCTATCCACTTTCAGGTGGTGTCTGCATATGTTGCAGAACTATCTGTGAACCAGACCCTAGTCTTCTCTTCCTCTGTCAACTGATCATAGGGAACTCCCCATAAGGTCACCGGTGCTGGCTGGGGGAGAGAAGGAAGGGTGGCAGGAGTGGAGACCGGGGGCATTTGAGCCACTTCCTCATGTAACTTACTTGTGCTTTCAGGACCTGCTCGAGCCCGATCACGTATATTTCTTATATTTCGTATATCACGCAATTTCTTTTGAGGAATCCTGGCCAGCCCACTTTGGTATAGTGCAGGCCATTACAGTTGGATTTGGCAGTGAATTATTCAATAGAAAACACATAGGTAGCAGGGATTAGAAAATGTCACTATCAGATCCTCCCTGTCCTTGTCAAGTTTGGCTGGGTGGCACGTTGAAGTCTGGTTACTTTAAGAAAATGAATAGCTATAGGGCTGTGAGATATTTTTTGGGACCTGCAAATGGAGGTTAGGAGCTATTTCTTCTTTGCCTAGAGTGCACCTAGTGTGTTTAGGCTGAGCTTTCTTCCTTTATTTTTTTGCTTGATCTTAAACTCTGAGGCCTCAAGGTATGTTACAGCTTGACTTTAGAGACCTCCTAGTCTAATTGCCTCTCCTTGCCTCTCTTTTCCTTCCATTTTCTTGGCTCACTCTCACTTCATTATTAAAGATGAGGAAAATAAACCACATAGAATGAAAGAAAGTACTGTATATTTGATGATACATCCAGAGAGTGGAAGAATTGGGACTAGAAGTCATGTCACCAGGCTCTTTGTGCCATATTATTTCTACTACAGTGCTGCCTCTAAAGTTTTCTCAACGGAATACCAAATGAGATGCTTGCTTATTTTTTCCTCCAGACATTTTTCTCTCATTTCATTTGTGCTTGTGACAAATCAGAAGCAAACCCACTGTGTGGGCTTTGGTCCATCTAGAGCAGAGGTGGAGAAACATTCATGTCAAGGGCTGTCGACATGAAAAAAATATGGACTCAACAAAAAATCAATAAAGTTCAGTATTAGTGAAAAAAAACCTAGTTTTTACTACTAAGAGCAAAATAAAACGTCTAAAGTGTACAACTTGTTCATTTTTCAAGCTAGAGACCAGGAGCATAAAATTTTATTTAATAAACATGTCATGGTAGTGAAAACATAACATCTGCCTTTGCCAGGTCAAAGGGTATGTTATTACTTATCAATTTTTTGAAGAAGAATAATTTTTAAAGAGCCAATCTGGATTTTTGAAGAAGGGTAAATGTTTCTAGATTTTTTTTTAAATTCTATTTTCAACCTGAGGACTAGAACTACATGTATTCTTGAAATCCTTTCTGTTGTTCATTATTCTTGATGAAAAGCCCTTATTTTCTTCTCAGAAATGTGGGGGTGCAATTGAAAAGTGCTATTTCCTTTCACAAAGAAAGGGCCATATATTTCTATGGTACTATATCCTTTGTATTCTTTAGGAGAGCATTGCTAAAGACATTTATAGTTGTGTTATACTCTTATGCCTTGGGCATTTAGTATTAAGAGGCTATTGGAGTATATGATATTTAGATAAGTTCTGGGCCATGTTAGGGAGTCTGAGGTTCCCAACTGTAGGAACAATGAGACAAAATACTGTCTGTTGTACTTTGAAGGTAGTTGGTTCTATTTGCAATCCCTGAAAAGCAATGTTTTGTAGCTGTTATTCTTACCTATCCTGACTCCCTCTTTGAATTACACTGGCAAGTGAAGGAGATTATGTAAATGTGGGGGAAAGAAGACTGAGGCTGGGAAGGATGTTGTAAGAAATACCTTTGTTCTTTGACAAGATGAATTGGTGATGATAAAAGGGATTGTGTTCCTATTCCTAGATCTCATCTTCCCTACCTCCTACCCCTAAAACACACACACACAAACACACACACACACACACCAGGCTTCCTGGAAGGGCTTAAAAAAACACCTTTTAGTCCAATAGTCCAAAGTCTTGTAAGCAAAGAAGAATCCCTTGAGTAGATAAACCTGTGTGGCTGTGCCTTTTTAATCATGCTTTGCTTCCAGGTAGAGATTCTTAGGCTCCACCTTTTCCTAGGGTGCCATTCCACAGACAAAACTCTAGTTTTGCACTGTGGTCAGAGAGACAGTTTGTTATAATTTCTGTTCTTTTA
>NW_022334137.1:0-2754 GCF_002776525.5 Piliocolobus tephrosceles | reverse complement strand
CTATCTCTATTTCCATTTCCTGACTCCTGCTTCCTGCACACACGTTACTGATGATAGTTCCTGTTCCCCAGCGAGTCTCTAGCCTAACTGAAACATAATTCCTCTGTGCTGTGAGTTTCACTGCCTCTGGAACTCACATCTATACAAATGCTTCCTTCTTGTTGTAAATATAAGTTTATTACTAATTTTAACCATTTTTGTTTAAAAATTTTTCTCTTAAAAATTAATGACCCCAAACTGTGTTTGATTGTCTTTTGTAGATGTCTGTTGTAGATCTTGTGACATTTTTATGTGAATATTTTTTTCTTTTCTTTTGAGGCCAAGTCTTCCTCTGTCACCCAGGTTGAAGTGCAGTGGTGTGATCTTGGCTCACTGCAAGCTCCACCTCCTGGGTTCAAGCCATTCTCCTGCCTCAGCCTCCCGAGTATCTGGGACTACAGGGGCCCGTCACCACGCCAGGCTAATTTTTTTGTATTTTTAGTAGAGACGTAGTTTCACTGTGTTAGCCAGGATGGTCTCCATCTCCTGACCTCACAATCTGCCCGCCTCAGCCTCCCAAAGTGCTGGGATTACAGGTGTGAGCCACTGCGCCCGGCCCCATTTTTATATGAATTTTATATGTCTGTCACTGCAATGCACTCTTTTGTCTGTGTAGGATCTACTTAAAAGTAGGATCTAACTCATGTGAATCTTTGTATCCCCAGCATTAGAAGAATCTTTTGCAAAAAGGAAGCACTGAACACACATTTTGTGATTGAATATCCCCACCTAGATTGCATGTGTATGTGCATGTGCATATGGTGGATGCTCAGTTAAAATTTACCAAATGTTATGTGTGGCAGAAGATATGAGAGATATTAAGAATATTTTTTCTGACTGAGGATTTATATATGGAAATATATGAAGGAAGGACAATCCCTTCTACAAAATTCTTTTCACCAAATTACCACTGACTGTTACCACCCTGTGTGGCTCCCACAACAGCTTCTCTTACAAGAAGCAGATAAACCACATTTTTGTAGAAAACAAGAGGATGAACTGACTAGTGAACAGGGGGTTAAATGGCTCCCAAATCACGTTCTCAGTGATGTCCACCAGTCCTCATTTCATAATTTAATTACCAGTTACAAAAGATCTTCTGGATGCCGGATGTTTGGGTCTTCTGGAACTCTCTGCTGCTCTTCTGGTATATCCACAAACAGTCTTGTCAAAACTGGATCCTGACACTTCATACAATTACTTGCTTCGGGACCTCTTGAGATTCATTTCTCATTTCCTCATTTCCTTACCAAATGCTGGAGTCCACTGAGTGAGAAGGGGCTAGCCTCAGCCATGTGTTTACTTTGGAGGCCTAGTCAAGAGCTTTTCTAGAATATCCTGTAGGAATCAGTGGCCTTGCCCCAATATTTTCCCATTATATTCTTTATTATCATTATTATTATTATTATTATCATTATACTTTAAGTTCTAGGGTACATGTGCACAATGTGCAGGTTTGTTACATATGTATACATGTGCCATATTGGTGTGCTGCACCCATTAACTCATCATTTACATTAGGTGTATCTCCTAATGCTATATCCCTCCCCTCTCCCCTCTCCCCACAATAGGACCTGGTGTGTGATGTTCCCTTTCCTGTGTCCAAGTAATCTCATTGTTCAATTACCACCTATGAATGAGAACATGTGGTGTTGGTTTTCTCTTATTGTGATAGTTTGCTGAGAATGATGGTTTCCAGCTTCATCCATGTCCCTACAAAGGACACGAATTCATCCTTTTTTTATGGCTGCATAGTATTCCATGGTGTATATGTGCCACATTTTCTTATCCAGTCTGTCACTGATGGACATTTGGGTTGATTCCAAGTCTTTGCTATTGTGAATAGTGCTGCAATAAACATACGTGTGCATATGTCTTTCTAGCAGCCTGATTTATAATCCTTTGGGTATATCCCCAGTAATGAGATGACTGGGTCAAATGGTATCTCTAGTTCTAGATCCTTAAGGAATCACCACACTGTTTTCCACAATGGTTGAACTAATTTACAGTCCCACCAACAGCATAAAAGTGTTCCTATTTCTCCACATCCTCTCCAACACCTGTTGTTTCCTGGTTGTTTAATGATTGCCATTCTAACTGGTGTGAGATGGTATCTCATTGTGGTTTTGGTTTGTATTTCTCTGATGACGAGTGATGATGAGCATTTTTTCATGCGTCTGTTGGCTATAAGAATGTCTTCTTTAGAGAAGTGTCTGTTCATATCCTTTGCCCACTTTTTGATGGGGTTGTTTGTTTTTTTCTTTGTAAATTTGATTGAGTTCTTTGTAGGTTCTGGATATTAGCCCTTTGTCAGATGAGTAGATTGCAAAAACTTTCCCCCATTCTGTAGGTTGCCTGTTCACTCTGATTGTCTTGGATTGTTTTTTAGGATTTTCTTGGCAATGCAGGGTCTTTTTTGGTTCCATATGAACGTTAAAGCAGGTTTTTCCAATTCTGTGAAGAAAGTCATTGGTAGCTTGATGAGGATGGCATTGAATCTGTAAATGACCTTGGGCAGTATGACCATTTTCACAATATTGATTCTTCCTATCCATGAGCATGGTATGTTCTTCCATTTGTTTGTGTCTTCTTTCATTTCACTGAGCAGTGGTTTGTAGTTCTTCTTGAAGAGGTCCTTTACATCCCTTGTAAGTTGGATTCCTAGGTGTTTTATTCTCTTTGAAGCAATTGTGAATGGAAGTTCATTCATGATTT
>NW_022334136.1:0-4064 GCF_002776525.5 Piliocolobus tephrosceles | reverse complement strand
CATGTTCTCACTCATAGGTGGGAACTGAACAATGAGCTCACTTGGACTCGGGAAGGGGAACATCACACACTGGGGCCTATCATGGGGAGGGGGGAGGGGGGAGGGATTGCATTGGGGAGTTATACCTGATATAAATGATGAATTGATGGGTGCTGACGAGTTGATGGGTGCAGCACACCAACATGGCACATGTATACATATGTAACCTGCACGTTATGCACATGTACCCTAGAACTTAAAGTATAATAAAAATAAAATAAAATAAAATAAAATAAAATAAAATAAAATAAAAAAGAAAGCTCCTTTCTAGTTTTCGTCTGAGGATATTTTCTTTGTCACTGCCAGCTTCATTGCGCTAAGAGATATCCCAATTCAGATTTTAAGAAAAGAGTCCTAGCAATGGATCAATGAAAAATAAAGTGTAACTCTGTGAGTTGCATCCACATGTCACAAGGCAGTTTCTCAGAAGGCTTCTTTCCAGTTTTATCTGAGGATATTCCCTTTTTTAACAGCCCTCAATGTGATCCAAATATCACTTGGCAGAATCCACGACAACAGTGTTAGGAACCTGCTGCAAGAAGGGAAAAGTGAATCTCTGTGTTATGAATTCACACATCTGAAAGCAACTACTGAGAAAGCTTCTTTCTACTTATTATCTGAGGTTATTTCCGTTTTCACCCTAGGCCTCAATGCATTCCCAATTATCCCTTTGCAGATTCCACGAAAACGCTGTTAGCAAACTGCTTCATGAAGACTAAGTTGTTACACTGTGAGATGAATTCACATATAACAAGGAAGTTTGTCACAAAGCTTCTTTCACGTTTTTAATTGAGGATATTTTCTTTTACAGAGTAGGCCTCAATGCGATCCAAGGTAGCACTTCCCACGTTCCTTAAAGAATTAATCGACTGCTCCATGACACCTATGTGTAACTGTGGGAGATGAATTGGCACATCACAAAGAATTTTCTATGAAAGCTTCCTTGTAGTTTTTGTCGGAGGATATTTCGTTTGTCACCATAAGCCTCATTGCGCTCAGAACTATCCAATTGCAGATTTCAAGAAAACTGTGTTAGCATCTGATCTCTGAAGAGAAAAGTGTAACTCTGTGAGTTGCATTCACACGTCATAATGCAGTTTCTCAGAAAGCTTCTTTCCAGTTTTAATCTGTGGATAATTCCTTTTTCACCATAGATCTCAATAAGCTCTCAAATATAAATTTACAGATACCACAACAGTGTTAGCAAATTGCTTCATGAAGACAAAGTTGAAACTTGGTGAGATGAATTCACATGTCTCAAAGAAGTTTCTCAGAAAGCTACTTTCTAGTTTTTATCTGAGGATATTTCCTTTGTCGCCATCAGCTTCCTTGCACTAAGTGATATCCCTAAGCAGATTTCAAGAAAAGAGTCTTAGCAAAGGGATCAATGAAAAGGAACGTGTAACTCTGTGAGTTGGAGCCACATGTCATGATGCACTTTCTCAGAACGCTTCTTTCCAGTTTTAATCTGAGGATATTCCTTTTTAACCATATCCGTCAATGAACTCCCAAATATCACTTTGCAGATTCCATGACAACATCAACATGCTCCAGAATATCACTTAGTACCTGTCTCCTCAAAAGGATTTCCCCGACGTTGTATGAGAAGACAGGTATAACTCTGTGAGTGGAATGCACATGTCATAAAGCAGTTCCTTGGAAAGCTTCTCTTCAGGTTCAGTCTGAACATATTTCCTTTTTCACCGTAAGCCTCAAAGAGCTCCCGAATATCCCACCACATGCTAAACATGCACAGGATGAGAAAACTGATCAATGAAAAGAGAGGCTTAACTGAGTGAGAGGAATTAAGACGACACAGAGTAGTTTCATAGAAATCTTCCTTCTGGATTTTACCTGAGGATATTTCCTTTTCCATATTTTAAGGATTGTTCCCAAATGTCCTTGCTCAGATGCCACAAAAGCAGTGATTTCAAGGTGCTCAATCCAAGGAATGGGTTAACTCCAAGAGACAAATACACACATCACAAAGCAGTTGCTCAGAAATTTTCTCTGCAGGTTTCATCGGAGGACGTTTCCTTGCTCACCACAAGCCTGCAGGCGTCAATAAATATCCCTTCAGAGATTCTTCAAAGACAGAGTTTCCAAACTGGGCAACATAGAGTAAGCATTACCTCTGTGAAGTGAATGCACATGTCAGACAGCAGATTTTTGGAATGCTTCTTACTCGATTTTATTTCAGTATATTTCACTATTCGCCATAGTCCCCAATGTGCTGCAAAATATCACCTTTTCGGTTTCACAGGAACAGTGTTCAACCACTGCCTTGTTGGAAAACAGGTATAAGTCCCTGAGTGGAATGCATACATCACAAAGTAGTTTCTCAGAATGCATCTATCCACTTTTTATCAGAAGATATCTCCTCTTTCACCATAGGCCTTAATGTGCCCCCAAATGTCCCTTCGTGGATCCGCGCATGACGGAATTTCCAAACTGCGTAATAAAAGAAAAGTTTCAACTATGCGAGTTGAATAAGTATATCTAACACCAACCAGTTTCACCGAAATCTTCTTTGCTGTTTTTGTCTGAGGATATTTCCTTATTCACCAGTGCCATCCCTATACTCCCGAATGTCTCTTGGTAGCTTTTTCTCCAAAAGGGATTCTGGAGTCCTTTGGACTCCTTTTGGCAGCTCCTTAGAAGGCTTCTCTCTAGTTTCTATCTGAAGGCGTTTCCTTTCTCACCGCGAGTCTCAAAGCACTCCTGAATATCCCTTCTCAGACTAAACAAAAACAGTGTTATTATGCTGCTTAATGGAAAGAGAATATTAACTGTGTGAGCGGAATTCACGTGACACAGAGCAGTTTCACAGAAAGCTTCCTTCTGGTTTCTCTCTGTGGTCATTTCTTTTTCAGGAAATTCAAAAGAGCGCTTCCGAATGTCCTTTCTAAAATTCCACAGAAACAGTGATTTCAAACTGCTCAATCCAAGGAATGATTTAACTCTATGGGATGAATGCAAACATCACAAAAGAGTTGCCCAGAAAGCTTCTCTCCACTTTTTGATGGAAGACATTTTCTTGTTCGACACAGGCCTCTGTTTGCCAATTACTATCCCTTTGCAGAACACTCAAAGACTGACTTTCAAAGTGGGAAATGTAGTGTCAGCTTTAACACTGTGAACAGAAAGGACATGTCAGAGAGCAGTTTTTTCGAGTCCTTCCTTCTGTTTTTTATTGGACGACATTACCCTTTATGCCATAGTCTTCAATGTGCTCTGAATATCAGTCTTTTGATTTTACAGGAACAGGGTTCAAACTGTGCCCTATGAGATGAAAGTTATAATTCCCTGAGTGGAATGCTCACATCACCAAGCAGTTTTCAGAAAATTTCTCTCCATTTTTCAACTGACCATTTTTTCCTCTTTCACCATAGACCTGAACGTGATCCCAAATAGCCCTTAGTGGATCCTTCCACAAGGGAGTTTCCAAGCTCCGTAACGTAAAGAAAGCTTCAACTATGTGAGATGAATAAACATACCAAAAAGCAGTTTCACGGAAAGCTTCTTTCCAGTTTTTATCCGAAGATATTTCCTTTTAAACCATTATCCTGAATGTGCGCCCGAAGGTCAGTTAGTGGATCCAACCATGACAGTTCCAAGCTGCGTAATGTAAAGAAAGCTTTATCTATGTGAGATCATTACACATATCATAGAGTAGTTTCCTAGAAAGCTTCTTTCCAGTTTTTGTCGAGGCTATGTCCCTTTTCACCATCGGCATCAACATGATCCTGCATATCTCTTGGTACCTGTTTCTCTAAAAGGGTATCCCCGACGCTGTATGAGCAGAGAGGTATAAAACTATGAGTGCAATGCACACATCACAAAGCAGCTCCTCAGAATGTTTCTCTTCAGTTTCAGTCTTAACATATTTCCTTTTTCACTGCAAGCCACAAAGTGATCCTGAATATCCCATCACACGCTAAACATACACAGGGTTAGAAAACGGCTGAATGGGGGGGCGGAGCAAGATGGCCGAATAGGAACAGCTTCAGTCTCCATCTCCCAGC
>NW_022334135.1:0-5060 GCF_002776525.5 Piliocolobus tephrosceles | reverse complement strand
TCTTGCTCTGTTGCCCAGGCTGGAGTGCAGTGGCACAATCTCAGGTCACTGTAACCTCTGCCTCCCGGGTTCAAGTGATTCTCCTGCCTCAGCCTCCCGAGTAGCTGGGATTACAGGCGTTCACCACCACGCCAGGCTAATTTTTGTATTTTTAGTAGAGGTGGAGTTTCTCCACGTTGGCCAGGCTGGTCTCAAACTCCTGACCTCAGGTGATCCACTCGCCTCGGCCTCCCAAAGTGCTGGGATTACAGGCGTGAGCCACCTTGCCTGGCCCAGCAATCTACTTTTAAAACACAACGTAACTCTTTATCTAAAGGCAATTAAAAATTCTTCTGTATGTTTCCGACATTTCCTCTTGTGATGCATAGGAAAATGAGAAAAAGCTACGTAGTAAAAAAAAGAAAAGGTAAAAGTAAATGGGAGAAATAAAGCAAACCCCAAAAGTGAATACAAACATACGTATATGAACCTAACTCTTAATCAAAACCATAACCCACAGGGAAAAGTATTCTTCCAGATAACTTTGAATACAGTTTCTGGGCTGTGTCAGTCTTGGTTATCACAGAGGAAGGGCTCCATGTGCACAGCCTTCATTATTCAATTTTATTTTCTTTTTGTCAAGAGTTCTGAATGCTTCCTGTTTCTTTTAATCAGACGTTGACATTTACCTGAAGCCAATTTCTCCAGGACAAGGGCAGCAAACAGTTAGCAAACAATCCGGACTGTTTTCAAATCAGTTCTTTGTTGAGAATTGCCTGGGAATACAAGTCAGAACTCACAAGAAGGTGGCTGGAGCAATCTCACTCTTCTCCCTGGTCCTGTCACTTCTCCAGCCCCTGGAGTAGCCCGGGCCATTTGTTTCTGGCTGCTGAAGGCCATGCTTGTCACTATCCCTTTCCTAGGATCCCACTCTAAACTCTGTCTTTTCATATCAAAGTGGCTGCTGAGAAGTCATGATTTGTGACTGCTTCTTGCAACTGTCTGTCCTATTGGCCCTAATATGGCTCTAAAACCCCACATTATACTCCTCTCCTGGAAAAAGCATAGAAATGGGACTGTTCACAGTGCTATTAGCAGCTATTAATAGCCTGATTGACCAGATGAATGAGTCACTTAGCACCTGTCTAAGGGAATGAGACATTAGAGGGGTAATGATGCATTGGTCCTTTTTGGTGGACAGGGGAAGGGGATGGAGGAAAAGGTCCTGGAGATTTTCTGGGGACCCAAGTCGCCGTGCAGTTGGCATGGATAATAGAGAAGAAGGAAGAGAGTGTAGAGGGGATGCCAAAAGGATAAAGGGAAAACCCTGAAGAAACACACCCTGTTTACAATGTTACTGAGAACGTTCCCTTTCCTTTACATCTTTTAGTGTATGCACTGCCCTTTCTCTGTTAGAGAGCCTCAACGTGTTCCCAAGGCAGGGTACCCAGAACATAGCAGTTTTGTTGAGATAATAGTAAAGATATCAACTGACCTCACACAGGTCTTTTTTTTCAAAAAAAAATTAAGTTCTGGGGTACATGTGCAGAGCATGCAGGTTTGTTACATAGGTATACATGTGTCATGATGGTTTGCTGCACCTATGAACCCGTCATCTAGGTTTGAAGCCCCGCATGCATTAGGTATTTGTCCTAATGCTCTCCCTCCCCTTGCTCCCCACCCTCCGACAGGCCCTGGTGTGTGATGTTCCCCTCCCTGTGTCCATCTCACACAGCTCTTAATAAAGAACTGATTCTCTGCCCTATCCAGGCACTCGCCCTTGTAATATTTCTATGCTGCCTCTGATATCTGTTGAAGTACACTTTTCAAAAAGTCACAAGCATGACCCTGATACAAATATGGAGTGAACATGTATCACAAGGTGCATTCTCTGGCAATTGTTGCTGAGATGGGGTCTGTTGGCAAGGCTTTGCTTATTTATTTAGAGATAGGGTCTTGCTATGTTGCCCAGGTTGGAGTGCAGTGGCACGATCTTGGCTTACTGCATCCTCCAACTCCTGGGCTCAAGAGGTCCCCCTGCCTCAGCCCCCAAGTTGCTGGGACTATAAATATGCACCACCATGGCCAGCTAATTTTTTTTTTCTTTTTTGAGACAGGGACTTGCTCTGTCATCCACGCAGGAGTGCAATGACATGATGGCTAATTTTTTTTTTCAGAGATGGGTGTCTCTCTGTGTTGCCCAAGCTGGTCTTGAACTCCTGGCCTCAGGCGATCCTTCTACCTTGGCCTCCCAAAGCTCTGGGATTGCAAGTGTGAGCCACTGAGCCTGACAAGACGACAAGACCTTTAGTAAGCATCAGTACCTGTAAAAGGGAGGGGACAGAAGTATGACTGGGCAGAGGAACAAACAGAACTACAATGGAGAGCCCAACAAAGCCCTGGTCAGCTAATCTGGACAGGAGTTCTGGAGTAAGTGTCTTAGCTTGGGCTACTGGAACACATTAACTATAGACTGGGAGGCTCAAACACAAAAAGTATTTATTTCTCCCTGTTCTGGAGGCTAGAAGTCCAAAATCAGGGTGCCAGTATGGCTGGGTTCTGGTGAGGGCCCTCTTCCGGTTGCAGACATGCCTACTTCATGTTGTGTCCTCACATGGTGGAAAGAGAGCTAGCTAGCTCTCTGGCCTCTAATCCCATTAGCAGGCGCTAATCCCATTAGCAGAATCCTCATGACCTCATGACCTCTCACAGGCCACACCTCCTAACACTATCACATTGGGATTAGGGTTTCCATATGTGAATTTCGGTGGAGTGGGGAGTGTAGAGGAACAAACATTCAGTCCATTGCAGTGCGTACTGCTCACCTGAGTGTCTTGTGTTGGGCCAAGATGGCTGGCCCTTTATTCCCCCGTGGCTTCACTGAGTCACTGCATGTGGGCCATCCTAGGAAACATGTGAACTCAGCCCAGGCAGCTGTGAAGATGAGGCAGGCCCTGAAAGAACTTGAAGGGGGTCTCTTGGAATGGGTTTATGTTTGCATGGTCTATTCCTCTACATATAATCAAGGAGCTGTTCCTCTAAAATTCTAGTGGCCTGGTGTTCTTTCAGGGTAACTTAATGAGGGCAACTAGTGGGATGAATCATAACCCTTGCCACTGGAGCTGGTCTTAGACAACTGCACTAGGAAAAGAAAAATATCCAGACTTTTTAAGGACTATTGGACACAGGGTCTGAGTTTACACTGATATCTAGAGACGCCAAGTGTCATTGTGGCCCCTCTGTTAGAGTGGTGTATACAAAGGCCAGATAATAAATACAGTCCTGGCCCAAGTCCACCTTATAGTGGGACTTTATGGTGCTTACAGTGGGGCAATGGGGCCAAGGTCCCAACTGGTTGTCATTTTACTGGTCTTTGAATGTATAATTGGGATTGACATAATCGGTAGTTAGCGTAACTCCTACAGTGGTTCCTTGGCCTGTGGGGTAAGAGCTGGGATGTGGGGAAGGCTAAGTGGAAACCTCTGGAACTGCCTGTGTTGGTTTCCTGGGGCTGCCATAACAAAGTATTACAAACTGGGTGACTTAAATAACAGAAGTTCATCATCTTACAGTTCTGGAGGCCAGAAGTCCAAAATCAAGGTGTTCTTAGGGTTGGTTCCTTCTGATGGCTACGAGGGAGAATATATTCCCTGCCTCTTCCCCAGCTTCTGGTGGTTTGCTGCCAATCTTTGGCTTCCTTGGCTTGTAGAAGCATCACTCCAATTTCTGCCTTCATCTTCATGTGGTGTGTGTGTGTGTGTGTCTATGTGTGCCTGTGTGTCTGTGTCCAAATTTCCCCATCTTATAAGAACACCAGTCATATTGGATTACGGGTCCACCTGCTTCAGTATGATCTCATCCTAACTTAACTAATTTACATCTCTAATGCCTTTATTTCCATATAAGATTACTTTCTGAAGTACTGGGGGTTAGGACTCCAACATCTGAATTGTAGTGGGGTGGAGGAACACTATTCAACCCACAACACTACCCTCCACTCAGCAGAGTATCAAAAGCAATATTGGATCCTGGGGGTATGGCTGAGATTAGTGCCACCTTTAAGAATCTAGAAGATGCAGGGATGGTGAATCTCATCGTGTCTCCATCTAATTGGTCAGTCTGGCTCCTTCAGAAACTGGCTGGATCCTGAAGGTTGACAGTGGATTGCCACAGTTCAACCAAATAACAGCAGCCCCAGTGGCAGCCAGATGTTGTATCATTTCTAGGGAACCTTAACCTGGCCTCAGGTCCACGGTATGTGGCCCTCAATTTGTTGAATGCATGCTTTTCTATTCCTATCAGAAAATAAGATCAAAAACAGTTTACAATCATACAGAATGGGAGACAATATTCATTTACAGTTTTGTCCCAAAGGTATTTTAACTCTCCTGCCTTCTGTCATAATTAGTAAAAGGGGATCTGGACAGTCTGGATACCCCACAGAACATCACATCAAGTCATGATGTCGATTACCTTATGTAAGAGGGGGCCAGCACAATGAAGGACTTGGTAAGACACATGGGCTCCAGAGGGTGGGAGATGAACACTGAAAATTCAGGAACCTGCCACATGCCTACAAATGTTAGGAGTTCAGTGGTCTGGAGTTCAGTCCTAGAACGTTCCCTCCAAAGTAAAGGACAAGTCAGGCATGGTGACTCATGACTGTAATCCCGGCAGTTTGGAAGGCCAAAGGAGCCAGATCGCTTGAGGTCAGGAGATCAACAGCAGACAGGCCTACATGGTGAAACCCAGTAGCCGAGCATAATGGTGCATGCCTGTAATCTCAACTACTTGGGAGGCTGAGGGAGCAGAATTGCTTGAACTCAGGAAGCGGAGGTTGCAGTGAGCTGAGATTCATTTGAATCAATGTTGAGTTTCATCAAACTGTGCATCTATTTCGATTACCACAGCAATTTTTTTCCAATTCATCTGTTAATATAGTGAATTTAATTGATAAAAATTGTACGTTTTTATGTTCAATTTTTAAAACTTTCTGTCATCCAGGCTGGGGTGCAGTGGTGTTATCAGAGCTCACTGCAGCCTTGACCTCCTGGGCTCAAGTGATCCTCCCACCTCAGCCT
>NW_022334133.1:0-1002 GCF_002776525.5 Piliocolobus tephrosceles | reverse complement strand
ATGTTGTTGTTAATTATGTTGTTGTTAATTATGTTGTTGTTAACTATATGATTGTTTATGATATTATTATTTATTACATTATTATAAATTATATTATTTTTTGATAAACTAAAATTGTTACTATTTAAATTAACAGAAGAATTATTAGGACTATTTATAGAACTGTTTATAGTGCTATTTATAGAATTAGCATGAGAAAACACTTGCTTTGTTTTGTTTCTTTCTTCGTTGTTTACAATATTATGTAATGGGTGTATGTTATCCTGTTTGTATTTTAAAGTATAATCCACAGCATCAATCAAATAGGTACTATTATGTTCATTATCAATAGTACGATCTAATTCAGCATAGTCGATTATCTTTTCGTTTGCGCTAGAGAGAGTTACATTAGGCATTATGTTTGTTATTGTGTTAGGCGTTAAGTTTGGTACTGCATTTACATGGTTATATATATTTTTACTGTATGATACACAAGTTTCTGTATCCATATATATATTATTAATGTTATTATTGATAGTATAATCATCTATATTATTATTACCATTAGTATTATTATTTTTAATATTATATAATATAGTAACATCGTGGGGGTCCACAGTTTTAAATAGTGTTTTACCATTATACTCCAAGTTGTTAATACTATTTATATTACTCTTATCACCTTTTATAGTAATGTTATAGTTAATAATGTCATTAGCGTTTTTATTGGAGCCATTTTCACTATACTTATTACAAGTGTTAGGCATGTATAAACAATAATTATTACCATTGTTGTTATTTAATGGATTCACATGTACAGTATTCATTAGCATCGTGTTCATTGTTTTATATACATATATATCGATATATATATATTACTTATCTTTAAAAAAAAAAAAAAAAAAAATTTAAAAATTTTTAAAAATTTTAAAATTTTTTTTCTTTTTACTTTGAGAATTTCCTTAATTTACCTTTTTGTTTAATAATTTTTTTTTTTTTTTTTTTTTTTTTTTTTTTTTGTAA
>NW_022334132.1:0-2979 GCF_002776525.5 Piliocolobus tephrosceles | reverse complement strand
TTCAGCAGCACATCAAAAAGCTTATCCACCATGATCAAGTGGGCTTCCTTCACGTTTTTAACTGATGATATTTCCTTTATCAGCGTAGGTCTCAATGTGATCCAAAAGAGCCCTTGTCAGCTTCCTCAAAGACAGTGCTAATGGACAGCTCCAGGATACATAAGTGTAACTCTGTTAGATGAATTCGCACATCACCAAGAAATTTCCTAGAAAGCTTCTATCTAGTTTTGGTCTGAGGATATTTCCTTTGTCACCATAAGCTTCATTGCGCTAAGAACTATCCCACTGCAGATGTTAAGAAAACTGTGTCAGCAAACTCATCACTGAAGAGAAACGTGTAACTCTGTGAGTTGCATTCACACATGGCAATGCAGTTTCTCAGAAAGCTTCTTTCCAGTTTTTCTCTGAGGATATTTCCTTTTTCACCATAGCCCTCAATGACTTCCCAAATATCACTTTGCAGAATCCACGACAACAGTGTTAGCAAAGTGTTCCAAGAAGGGAAGGGTGGAATTCTGTGTGATGAAATCACACATCAGAAAGAAATCTCTCAGAAAGCTTCTCTCTAGTTATTATCTGAGGAGATTTCCTTTTTCACCTTGGGCCACAATGGGCTCCCAAATATCACTTATAAGATTCCACCAAAAGAGTTTTAGCAAACTGCTTCTTGAGGACTAAGTTGGAATACTGTGAGATGAATTCACAGATCACAAAGAAGTTTCGCAGAAAGCTTCTTTCACGTTTTTAACTGATGATATTTCCTTTAACAGCGTTGACTTCAATGTGATGCAAAGTAGCCCTTCTCAGGTTCCTAAAAGACAGTGCTAAAGGATTGCTCCATGAAACGTAAGTGTAACTCTGTGAGACGAATTCACACATCACCAAGAAGTTTCTAAGAAAGCTTCTTTCTAGTTTTGGTCTTAGAATATTTCCTTTGTCACCGTAAGCTTCATTGCGCTAAGAAGTATCCCATTGCAGATTTCAAGAAAACTGTGTCAGCAAACTGATCTCTGAAGAGAAACATGTAACTCTGTGAGTTGCATTCACACATGGCAAGGCAGTTTCTCAGAAGCCTTCTTTCCAGTTTTTCTCTGAGGATATTTCCTTTTTCACCATGGCCCTTAATTAGCTTCCAAGTATCACTTTGCAGAATCCATGACAACAGGTTTAGCAAACTGTTCCAAGGGAAGGGTGGAACTCTGTGTGATGAAGTCACACATTGGAAAGCAATCTCTCAGAAAGCTTCTCTCTAATTATTATGGGAGGATATTTCCTTTTTCACCATGGGCCCCAAAGGGCTCCCAATTATCGCTTATAAGATTTCACCAGAAGAGTGTTAACAAACTGCTTCCCGAGGACTAAGTAGGAACTCTGTGAGATGAATTCACAGATCACAAAGAAGTTTCTCAGAAAACTTCTTTCACGTTTTTAACTGATGATATTTCCTTTATCAGTGTTGGCTTCAATGCAATGCAAAGTAGCCCTTCTCAGGTTCATAAAAGACAGTGCTAAAGGATTGATCCATGAAACGTAAGTGTAACTCTGTGAGATGAATTCACACATCACCAAGAAGTTTCTAAGAAAGCTTCTTTCTAGTTGTGGTCTGAGGATATTTCCTATGTCACCGTAAGCTTCATTGCGCTAAGAGGTATCCCTTTGCAGATTTGAAGTAAACTGTGTCAGCAAACTGATCACTGAAGAGAAACGTGTAACTCAGTGAGTTGCATTCACACATGGCAATGCAGTTTCTCAGAAGGCTTCTTTCCAGTGTTTCTCTGAGGATATTTCCTTTTTCACCATAGCCCTCAAAGAGCTCAAAATATCACTTTGCAGAATCCACGACAACAGTGTTAGCAAACAGTTCCAAGAAGGGAAGGGTCGAACTCTGTGTGATGAAGTCACACATCAGAAAGCAAACTCTCAGAAAGCTTCTCTCTAGTTATTATCTGAGGATATTTCCCTTTTCAACATGGGCCCCAATGGGCTCCCAAATATCACTTAGCAGATTCCACCAATAGAGTGTTAGCAAACTACTTCCTGAGGACTAAGTTGGAACTCTGTGAGATGAATTCACAGATCAAAAAAAAGTTTCTCAGAAAGCTTCTTTCACCTTTTTTTTTTTGAAAGAGAATTACTTTTATTAATAGTATTATTTTTTTTATTTTTATTTATTTTTTTTTGTTATTATACTTTAAGTTCTAGGGTACATATGCATAATGTGCAGGTTTGTTACATATGTATTCATGTGCCATGTTGGTGTGCTGCACCCATCAACTCGTCAGCACCCATCAATTCATCATTTATATCACGTATAACTCCCCAATGCAATCCCTCCCCCCTCCCCCCTCCCCATGATAGGCCCCAGTGTGTGATGTTCCCCTTCCCGAGTCCAAGTGAGCTCATTTTTCAGTTCCCACCTATGAGTGAGAACATGCGGTGTTTGGTTTTCTAGTCCAAGTGAGCTCATTTTTCAGTTCCCACCTATGAGTGAGAACATGCAGTGTTTGGTTTTCTCTTCTTGTGATAGTTTGCTAAGAATGATGGTTTCCAGCTGCATCCATGTCCCTACAAAGGATGCAAACTCATCCTTTTTTATGGCTGCATAGTATTCCATGGTGTATATGTGCCACATTTTCTTAATCCAGTCTGTCACTGATGGACATTTGGGTTGATTCCAAGTCTTTGCTATTGTGAATAGTGCCGCAATAAACATACGTGTGCATGTGTCTTTGTAGTAGCATAATTTATAATCCTTTGGATATATACCCAGTAGTGGGATGGCTGGGTCATATGGTACATTTAGTTCTAGATCCTTGAGGAATCGCCATACTGTTTTCCATAATGGTTGAACTAGTTTACAATCCCACCAACAGTGTAAAAGTGTTCCTATTTCTCCACATCCTCTCCAACACCTGTTGTTTCCTGATTTTTGAATGATTGCCATTCTAACTGGTGTGAGATGGTATCTCATTGTGGTTT
>NW_022334130.1:0-1035 GCF_002776525.5 Piliocolobus tephrosceles | reverse complement strand
AACATACATAATCCAATATATTTATATTATACATAACATATATAAGTCAATATATTTATATAAACTTATACATAACATATATAATCCAATATATTTATATTTACTTATACATAACATATATAATGCAATATATTTATATTTATTTATACATGACATATATAATGCAATATATTTATATTATACATAAAATATATTATAATCCAATACATTCACATTTACTTATACATAACATCCATAATCCAATACATTCACATTTACTCATATATAAAATGTATAATTTAATACATTCACATTTACTTATATGTAACATACATAATACAATGTATTCACATTTACTTATAAATAACATATATAATTTAATATATTTATATTAACTTATACATGACATACATAATCCAATACATTCATATTTACTTATACATAGCACGCATAATCCAATATATTTATATTTACTTATACATAACATATATAATCCAATATATTTGTATTTACTTATACATAACATAATTCAATATATTTATATTTACTTATACATAACATAATTCAATATATTTATATTTACTTATACATAACATACATAATCCAATACATTCATATTTACTCATACATAACATATATAATCCAATACATTCATATTTACTCATACATAACATATATAATGCAATATATTTATATTTATTTATACATGACATATATAATCCAATATATTTATATTATACATAAAATATATTATAATCCAATACATTCACATTTACTTATACATAACATACATAATCCAATACATTCATATTTACTCATATATAAAATGTATAATTTAATACATTCATATTTACTTATACATAACACGCATAACCCAATACATTCATATTTACTCATACATAACATATATAATGCAATATATTTATATTTATTTATACATGACATATATAATCCAATATATTTATATTATACATAAAATATATTATAATCCAATACATACATATTTACTCATATATAACGCGCATAATCTAATAAATTCACATTTACTCATATATA
>NW_022334127.1:0-1443 GCF_002776525.5 Piliocolobus tephrosceles | reverse complement strand
TGCACCCATTAACTTGTCATTTACATTAGGTATATCTCCTAATGTCACCCTTTCCCCCCTCCCCACAATAGGACCCAGTGTGTGATGTTCCCATTCCTGTGTCCAAGTGATCTCATTGTTCAATTCCCACCTATGAATGAGAACATGCAGTGTTTGGTTTTCTGTTCATGCGATAGTTTGCTGAGAATAATGGTTTCCAGCTGCATTCATGTCCCTTTGTAGGGACATCATTTTTTATGGCTGCATAGTATTCCATGGTGTATATGTGCCACATTTTCTTAATCCAGTCTGTCACTGATGGACATTTGGGTTGATGCCAAGTCTTTGCTATTGTGAATAGTGCCACAAAAAATATATGTGTGCATGTGTCTTTATAGCAGCATGACTTATAATCCTTTGGGTATATCCCCAGTAATGGGATGGCTGGGTGAAATGATGTATTTCTAGATCTAGATCCTTGAGGAATCACCACACTGTTTTCCACAATGGTTGAACTAGTTTACAGTCCCACCAACAGTATAAAAGTGTTCCTATTTCTCCACATCCTCTCCAGCAACTGTTGTTTCCTGATGTTTTAATGATTGCCATTCTAACTGGTGTGAGATGGTATCTCATTGTGGTTTTGATTTGCATTTCTCTGATGGCCAGTGATGGTGAACCTTTTTTCATGTGTCTGTTCATATCTTTTGTCCTGGGGTTTTTCATGGGGTTGTTTTCTTTCTTGTAAATTTGATTCAGTTCCTTATAGGTTCTGAATATTAGCCCTTTGTCAGATGAGTAGATTGCAAAAATGTTCTCCCATTCTGTAGGTTGCCTGTTCACTCTGATTGTAGTTTCTTTTGCTGTGCAGAAGCTCTTTAGTTTAATCATATCCCATTTGTCAATTTTGGCTTTTGTTGCCATTGCTTTTGGTGTTTTAGACATGAAGTCCTTGCCCATGCCTACGTCCTGAATGGTATTACTTAGGTTTTCTTCTAGGGTGTTTATGGTATTGGGTCTCACATTTAAGTCTCTAATCCATCTTGAATTAATTTTCGTATAAGGAGTAAGGAAAGGATCCAGTTTCAGCTTTCTACTTATGGCTAGCCAATTTTCCCAGCACCATTTATTAAATAGGGAATCCTTTCCCCATTTCTTGTTTTTGTCAGGTTTGTCAAAGATCAGATGGCTGTAGATGTGTGGTATTATTTCTGAGGACTCCGTTCTGTTCCATTGGTCTATATCTCTGTTTTGGTACCAGTACCATGCTGTTTTGGTTACTGTAGCCTTGTAGTATAGTTTGAAGCCAGGTAGTGTGATGCCTCCAGCTTTGTTCTTTTGGCATAGGATTGTCTTGGCAACACGGGGTCTTTTTTGGTTCCACATGAACTTTAAAGAAGTTTTTTCCAATTCTGTGAAGAAAGTCATTGGTAGCTTAATGGGGATGGCATTGAATCTATAAAT
>NW_022334126.1:0-4212 GCF_002776525.5 Piliocolobus tephrosceles | reverse complement strand
GGAAAGGATATGAACAGACATTTCTCAAAAGAAGACATTCATACAGCTAACAGACACATGAAAAAATGCTCATCATCACTGGCCATCAGAGAAATGCAAATCAAAACCACAATGAGATAAGTTTCTTAAGTGAAGGAGAAGTAAAATCCTTTACAGACAAGCAAATGCTTAGAGATTTTTTCACCACCAGGCCTGCCTTACAAGAGACCCTGAAGGAAGCCCTAAACATGGAAAGGAAAAACCGGTACCAACCATTGCAAAAACATGGCAAAATGTAAAGACCATCAAGGCTAGGAAGAAACTGCACCAACTAATGAGCAAAATAACCAGTTAATATCATAATGGCAGGATCAAGTTCACACATAACAATATTAACCTTAAATGTAAAGGGACTAAATAGTCCAATTAAAAGACACAGACTGGCAAACTGGATAAAGAGTCAAGATCCATCAGTTTGCTGTATTCAGGAGACCCATCTCACATGCAGAGACATACATAGTCTCAAAATAAAGGGATGGAGGAAGATCTACCAAGGAAATGGAGAACAAAAAAAGCAGGGTTGCAATACTTGTCTCTGATAAAACAGACTTTAAACCATCAAAGATCAAAAGAGACAAAGAAGGCCATTACATAATGGTAAAGGGATCAATTCAACAGGAAGAGCTAACTATCCCAATATAGGAGCACCCAAATTCATAAAGCAAGTCCTTAGAGACTTACAAAGAGACTTAGACTCCCATACAATAATAATGGGAGACTTCAACACCCCACTGTCAACATTAGACAGATCAATGGGACAGAAAGTTAACAAGGATATCCAGGTATTGAACTCATCTCTGCAGCAAGCAGACCTAATAGACATCTACAGAACTCTCCTCCCCAAATCAACAGATTGTAAATTCTTCTCAGCACCACATCACACTTATTCCAAAATTGACCACATTATTGGAAGTAAAGCACTCCTCAGCAAATGTACAAGAACAGAAATTATAACAAACTGTCTCTCAGACCACAGTGCAATCAAACTAGCACTCAGGACTAAGAAACTCAATCAAAAATGCTCTACTACATGGAAACTGAATAACCTGCTCCTGAATACTACTGGGTACATAACGAAATGAAGGCAGAAATAAAGATGTTTTTTGAAACCAATGAGAACAAAGATGCAACATACCAGAATCTCTGGTACACATTTAAAGCAGTGTGTAGAGGGAAATTTATAGCACTAAATGCCCACAAGAGAAAGCTGGAAAGATCTAAAATTGACACTCTAACATCACAATTAAAGGAACTAGAGAAGCAAGAGCAAACACATTCAAAAGTTTGCAGAAGCAAGAAATAACTAAGATCAGAGCAGAACTGAAGGAGATAGAGACACAAAAAATTCTCCAAAAAATCAGTGAATCCCGGAATTGGTTTTTTGAAAAGATCAACAAAATTGATAGACCGCTAGCAAGACTAATAAAGAAGAAAAGAGAGAAGAATCAAATAGACGCAATTAAAAATGATAAAGGGGATATCACCACCAACCCCACAGAAATACAAACTACCATCAGAGAATACTGTAAACACCTCTACGCAAATCAACTAGAAAATCTAGAAGAAATGGATAATTTCCTGGACACTTACACTCTTCCAAGATTATATCAGGAAGAAGCTGAATCCCTGAATAGACCAATAGTAGGCTCTGAAATTGAGGCAATAATTAATAGCCTACCAACTAAAAAAACTCCAGGACCAGATGGATTCACAGCTGAATTCCACCAGAGGTATAAGGAGGAGCTGGTACCATTCCTTCTGAAACTATTCCAATCAATAGAAAAAGAGAGAATCCTCCCTAACTCATTTATGAGGCCAACATCATCCTGATACCAAAGCCTGGCAGAGACACAACAAAAAAAGAGAATTTTAGACCAATCTCCCTGATGAACATCGATGCAAAAATCCTCAATAAAATACTGGCATACCGGATCCAGCAGCACATCAAAAAGCTTATCCATTATGATGAAGTGGGCTTCATCCCTGGGATGTAAGGCTGGTTCAACATACACAAATCAATAAACATAATCCAGCATATGAACAGAACCAAAGACAAAAACCACATGATTATCTCAATAGATGCAGAAAAGGCTTTTGACAAAATTCAACAGCCCTTCATGCTAAAAACGCTCAATAAATTCGGTATTGATGGAACATACCTCAAAATAATGAGAGCTATTTATGACAAACCCACAGCTAATATCATACTGAATGGGCAAAAACTGGAAAAATTCCCTTTGAAAACTGGCACAAGACAGGGATGCCCTCTCTCACCACTCCTATTCAACATAGTGTTGGAAGTTCTGGCAAGGGCATTCAGGCAAGAGAAAGAAATAAAGGGTATTCAGTTAGGAAAAGAAGAAGTCAAACTGTCCCTGTTTGCAGATGACATGATTGTATATTTAGAAAACCCTGTCATCTCAGCCCAAAATCTCCTTAAGCTGATAAGCAACTTCAGCAAAGTCTCAGGATACAAAATTAATGTGCAAAAATCTCAAGCATTCTTATACACCAGTAACAGACAAACAGAGAGCCAAATCATGAATGAACTTCCATTCACAATTGCTTCAAAGAGAATAAAATACCTAGGAATCCAACTTACAAGGGATGTGAAGGACCTCTTCAAGGAGAACTACAAACCACTGCTCAGTGAAATAAAAGAGGACACAAACAAATGGAAGAACATATCATGCTCATGGATAGGAAGAATCAATATCGTGAAAATGGCCATACTGCCCAAGGTTATTTATAGATTCAATGCCATCCCCATCAAGCTACCAATGAGTTTCTTCACAGAATTGGAAAAAACTGCTTTAAAGTTCATATGGAACCAAAAAAGAGCCCGCATTACCAAGAAAATCCTAAATCAAAAGGACAAAGGTGGAGGCGTCATGCTACCTGACTTCAAACTATACTACAAGGCTACAGTAACTAGAACAGCATGGTACTGGTACCAAAAAGAGATATAGAGCAATGGAACAGAACAGAGTCCTCAGAAATAATACCACATATCTACAGCCATCTGATCTTTGACAAACCTGAGAGAAACAAGGAATGGGGAAAGGATTCCCTTATTTAATAAATGGTGCTGGGAAAATTGGCTAGCCATAAGTAGAAAGCTGAAACTGGATCCTTTCCTTACTCCTTATACGAAGATTAATTCAAGATGGATTAGAGACTTAAATGTTAGACCTAATACCATAAAAACCCTAGGAGAAAACCTAGGTAGTACCATTTAGGACAAAGGCATGGGCAAGGACTTCATGTCTAAAACACCGAAAGCAATCGCAGCAAAAGCCATAATCGACAAATGGGATCTAATTAAACTAAGGAGCTTCTGCACAGTAAAAGAAACTACCATCAGATTGAACAGGCAACCTACAGAGTGGGAGAAAATTTTTGCAATCTACTCATCTGACAAAGGGCTAATATCCAGAATCTATAAAGAACTCAAATATACAAGAAAAAAACAAACAACCCCATTAAAAAGTGGGCAAAGGATATGAACAGACATTTCTCAAAAGAAGACATTCATACAGCCAACAGACACATGAAAAAATGCTCATCATCACTCGTCATCAGAGAAATGTAAATCAAAACCGCAATGAGATACCATCTCACACTAGTTAGAATGGCAATCATTAAAAAGTCAGGAAACAACAGGTGCTGGAGAGGATGTGGAGAAATAGGAACACTTTTACACTGTTGGTGGATTGTAAACTAGTTCAACCATTAAGGAAAACAGTATGGCGATTCCTCAAGGATCTAGATCTAGATGTACCATATGACCCAGCCATCCCACTACTGGGTATATACCCAAAGGATTATAAATCATGCTGCTATAAAGACACATGCACACGTATGTTTATTGCGGCATGATTCACAATAGTAAAGACTTGGAATCAACCCAAATGTCCATCTGTGACAGACTGGATTAAGAAAATGTGGCACATATACACCATGGAATATTATGCAGCCATAAAAATGGATGAGTTTGCGTCCTTTGTAGGGACATGGATGCAGCTGGAAACCATCATTCTTAGCAAACTATCACAAGAACAGAAAACCAAACACTGCATGTTCTCACTCATAGGTGGGAACTGAACAATGAGATCACTTGGACTCGGGAAGGGGAACATCACACACCAGGGCCTATCATGGGGAGGGGGAAGG
>NW_022334125.1:0-1088 GCF_002776525.5 Piliocolobus tephrosceles | reverse complement strand
TCTAACTGGTATGAGACGGTATCTCATTGTGGTTTTGATTTGCATTTTTCTAATGACCAGTGATTATGCGCTTTTTTTTGTATGTTTGTTGGCTGCATACATGTCTTTTTTTGAGAAGTGTCTGTTCATATCCTTTGCCCACTTTTTGATGAGGTTGTTTGTTTTTTTCATGAAAATTTGTTTAAGTTCCCTGTAGATTCTGGATATTAGCCCTTTGACAGACAGGTAGATTGCAAAAAAATTCTCCCATTCTGTAGGTTGCCTTTTCACTCTGATGATAGTTTCTTTTGCTGTACAGAAGCTCTGTAGTTTAATTAGATCCCATTTGTCTGTTTTGGCTTTTGTTGCCATTGCTTTTGGTGTTTTAGTCATGAAATCTTTGTCTGTGCCTGTGTCCTGAATGGCATTACCTAGGTTTTCTTCTAGGGTTTTCATGGTTTTAAGTCTTACATTGAAGTCTTGAATCAATTTTGAGTTAATTTTCCTATAAGGTATAAGGAATTTCAGTTTTCTGCATATGGCTAGCTGGTTTTCCCAACCCATTTATTAAGTAGGGAATCTTTTCTCCATTTCTTTTGTCAGGTTTGTCAAAGTTCAGATGGTTGCAGATGTGTTGTGTTTTTTCTGAGACCTCTGTTTTGTTCCGTTGGTCTATATATCTGTTTTGGTACCAGTACCATGCTGTTTTGGTTACTGTAACCTTGAGGTATAGTTTGAAGTCAGAAAGTGTGATGTCTCCAGCCTTTTATTTTTATTTTTATTTTTTTGCTTTGGGATTTTTTTTTGTTATATGGGCTCTTTTATTGTTCCATATGAAATTTAAAGTAGTTTTTCTAACTCTGTGAAGAAAGTCAGTGGTAGCTTGATGGGGATAGCATTGAATCTATAAATTATTTTGGGCCATATGGCCATTTTCACAATATTTATTCTTCCTATCCACAAGCATGGAATGTTTTTCCATTTGTTTTTGCCCTCTCTTATTTCCTTGAGCATCGGTTTGTAGATCTCCTTGAAGAGATCCTTCACATCGCTTGTAAGTTGTATTCCTAGGTATTTTGTTCTCTTTGTAGCAATTGTGAATGGGAGTT
>NW_022334124.1:0-1101 GCF_002776525.5 Piliocolobus tephrosceles | reverse complement strand
TTTCAGGGAGCCGGTGAACGACAGCACCCTGTCCTGGCTCTCTGCGCTGGCTCCCAGAGCGGCCACAGTGGAGATTCCCCACCTGTTGCAGGATGCGGGAATCCATCATCAGGCCATGAGGCCGGGGATGCAGCTTTTCTCCGGGGTGTCGCTCTGCTCCTCTGTGGGGAAGTGAACGCGACCCACACCCCTGACTGTGTGAGACTCCAACGGCGACGGCGACACCCACGGGCACGATCTCTTTCACTGAGAGAGGGCCCGGAAATCTCAAGACTCTCACGGAGGCTCACTTTCACGCTCCACTCCACCCTTCCAGGCTGGCTTCTCCCCGCTGAAGAAGCCTGCGGAGCCCCGCGAGCAGCTTCAACTCCCCGCAGAATCCTCGGAGAGGCCCAGAGAGCCAGACCCCGAAGCCCGCTCCACACCCCCACAAACCACTCCCAGCTTCCGGGGCTTCTCCGGCCCCACCCATTCCCAGGTCACAGCGCCCTGGGCCCTGTGGTTCCTGGCTTCCGCGGTCGGGCTGACCCAGGCTTCCCCCACCACGGAATTCCTGAAGGGCTGGAGCCTGTGGGCCTTTATGAGGGCCGCTAGCCGTCTGGGCTGACGCCCTGGCTGGACCTGCGCGCCCTGCACAGGCCGACTGAGGGGCACGGGAGCCCGCCGGCGGCTCTCTGCCCGTGTCTGTCCGCGAAATTCCGGCCAGGTCTCCCCGCGATGGCTCTCGCGACACCTGCCGAGGGCGCCCTCCCGGCGGAAGCCCGAGGACGAGGACGGCGAAGGAGACTCTTTTGGACCCCGAGCCAAAGGGAGGCCCTGCAAGCCTGCTTTGAGCGGAACCCCTACCAGGCCATCGCCACCAGAGAAGAGCTGGCCCAGGCCATCGGCATTCCGGAGCCCGGGGTCCAGATTTGGTTTCAGAACGAGAGATCATGCCAGCTGAGGCAGCACTGGCGGGAACCTCGACCCTGGCCCGGGAAACGCGGCCCGCAGGAAGGCAGGCGAAAGCGCACCGCCGTCACCCGGTCCCAGACCGCCCTGCTCCTGCGAGCCTTCCAGCAGGATCGCTTTCCCGGCATCGCCACCCGGGAAGAATTGGCC
>NW_022334123.1:0-3422 GCF_002776525.5 Piliocolobus tephrosceles | reverse complement strand
CTAATCCATCTTGAATTAATCTTTGTATAAGGAGTAAGGAAAGGATCCAGTTTCAGCTTTCTACTTATGGCTAGCCAATTTTCCCAGCACCATTTATTAAATAGGGAATCCTTTCCCCATTTCTTGTTTCTCTCAGGTTTGTCAAAGATAAGATGGCTGTAGATGTGTGGTATTATTTCTGAGGGCTCCGTTCTGTTCCATTGGTCTATATCTCTGTTTTGGTACCAGTACCATGCTGTTTTGGTTACTGTAGCCTTGTAGTATAGTTTGAAGTCAGGTAGCATGATGCCTCCAGCTTTGTCCTTTTGACTTAGGATTGTCTTGGCAATGCGGGCTCTTTTTTGGTTCCTTATGAACTTTAAAGCAGTTTTTTCCAATTCTGTGAAGAAACTCATTGGTAGCTTGATGGGGATGGCATTGAATCTATAAATAACCTTGGGCAGTACGGCCATTTTCACAATATTGATTCTTCCTATCCATGAGCATGGTATGTTCTTCCATTTGTTTGTGTCCTCTTTGATTTCACTGAGCAGTGGTTTGTAGTTCTCCTTGAAGAGGTCCTTACATCCCTTGTAAGTTGGATTCCTAGGTATTTTATTCTCTTTGAGGCTATTGTAAAGAGGAGTTCATTCACGATTTAGCTCTCTGTTTGTCTGTTACTGGTGTGTAAGAATGTTTGTGATTTTTGCATATTGATTTTGTATCCTGAGATTTTGCTGAAGTTTCTTATCAGCTTAAGGAGATTTTGGGCTGAGACAATCGGGTTTTCTAAATATACAATCATGTCATCTGCAAACAGGGACAATTTGACTTCTTCTTTTCCTAACTGAATACCCTTGATTTCTTTCTCCTGCCTGATTGCTCTAGCCAGAACTTCCAACACTGTGTTGAATAGGAGTGGTGAGAGAGGGCATCCCTGTCTTGTGCCAGTTTTCAAAGGGAATGCTTCCAGTTTTTGCCCATTCAATGTGATATTGGCTGTGGGTTTGTCATAAATAGCTCTTATTATTTTGAGATACGTTCCATCAATACCGAATTTATTGAGAGTTTTTAGCATGAAGGGCTGTTATTGTATACTTTTAAATTTATTGAAGTTTAACAAGAATAAATATATAGCTGAACTCAAAAATAAATGAATAAATAAAAGAGAGAGAGGAAGCCCAGTTTCTAGAACTAAAAAGATGAAAGAAAAAAATGTCCTTTAACATATAAAGGAAGTTCCCTTCCATTTCTAGTTTTCCGGGTGTTTTTATCATGGAAAGGTATTGAATTTTGTCAGCTGTGTCTTGTCAATTGAGTTGATCGTATTTTGTTCATTTATGTTTTCTTTTCCCCTTCATTCTATTAAAGTAGTGTATTACATTGATGTTCTTATATTGACTAATCCTTGAATCTTGGAATAAATCCCACTAGGTCATGGTGTATAATCCTTTTACTATACTGTTGGATCCAGGTTGACAGTATTTCATTCAGGGCTTTTGTATCTACATTCATAAAGAATATTGTCCAGTAATTTTCTTGTGAGGTCCTATCTGGCTTCAATATCAGACTAACGTTAGGCTAATAGTAATGAGTTGGAAAATTTTTCTTCCTCTTCTGTAATTTTAAGCTTTTCAGAAGGATTGCTGTTCATTTTTTATTAAATATTTGGAATGATTGATAAAATGTAACAGTGAAGCTATCTGATTTTTTGTTGTTGTTGAGAGGCTTTTAATTACTAATTAAATCTATTTGCTTATCATAGATCTGTTGTGATTTTCTAATTCCTCTTGGGTGAATTTAAGTAATTTATATGTCTAGAAATGTGTCCATTTCATTTAGGTTATATAATTTGTTAGCATACAATTTTTATAGTAGTGTCATAATTTTTATAACTTTAAGGTCAATAATATTTCCACTTTCATTTCTGATTTATTTGTGTCTTCTCTCTCTTTTGTTTGTTACCCTAGCTAAAAGTTTGTTAATTGTATTAATCTTTTAAAATAATCAAATTTTGGTTTTCTTGATTCTCCCTATTATTTTTTTATATTCTATTTAATTTATCTTTGTTGTATTGTTTATTATTTCCTTTCTCCTGCTACCTTGTGGCTTGTTTATGCCTCTTTTTCTAATTCCTCAGAATGTAGAACTAGGCTATTGCTTTTAGATCTGATTTCTTTTTCAATGCAGGCATTTATAGCTATAAATTTTTTTCTGTGCACTTTCTTAGCTGCGTTCCTTAAATTGTGGTATGTTTTGTTATCATTTTTATTCATTTTGAAAAATCGACTTATTTAATATGTGATTACCTCTTTGACCTTTTTTTGTTTTTCTGTTTAAGAGTTTGTTGTTTAATTTACATGTGTTTGTGAATTTTCTGGTTTTCTTTCCGATATTGATTTGTAGTTTCATATCAATGTGCTCATAAAAGATATTTTGTGAAGATTCCTGGGCAAGATGGCTGAATAGGAACAGCTCCAGTCTACAGCTCCCAGCAAGATCAATGCAGAAGGTGGGTGATTTCTGCGTTTCCAACTGCGGTACCCTGCTCATCTCATTGGGACTGGTTAGACAGTGGGTGCAGACCATGGAGGGTGAGCCAGAGCAGGGTGGGGTGTTGCCTCACCCTGGAAGTGCAAGGGGTTGGGGAACTCCCTCCCCTAGCCAAGGGAAGCTGTGAGGGACCGTGCCATTCCAGCCCAGATACGACACTTTTCCCATGGTCTTCACCACCCACAGACCAGGAGATTCCCTTGGGTGCCTATACCACCAGGGCCCTGGTTTCAAGCACAAAAATGGGCAGCTGTTTGGGCAGACACTGAGCTAGTTGCAGGAGTTTTTTTAAATATCCCAGTGGTGCCTAGAATACAGTGAGACAGAACCTTTCATTCCCTTGAAAAGGGGTCTGAAACCAGGGAGCCAAGTGGTCTAGCTCAGCAGATTCCACCCCCATGGAGCCCTTCAAGCTAAGATCCATTGGCTTGAAATTCTTGCTGTCAGCACATCAGTCTGAAGTTGACCTGCAATGCTCAAGCTTAGTGGAGGGAGGGAGGGTCCACCATTATTGAGGCTTGAGTAGGTGGTTTTCCCCTCACAGTGCAAAGCTGCCAGAGGTTCTAACTGGGTGGAGCTCACCACTGTAGCCTGGCAAAGGCACTGCAGCCAGACTGCCTCTCTAGATTCCTCCTCTCTGGGCAGGGAATCTCTGACAGAAAGGCAGTGGACTCAGTCAGGGACTTATAGATCAAACTTCCATCTCTCTGGGACAGACCGCTTGGGGGAAGGGACGGCAGTGAGTGCAGCTTCAGCAGACTTAAACATGCCTGCCTGCCTGCTCTGAAGAGAGCAGCAGATCTCCTAGCACAGTGCTCAAACTCTGATAATGGACAGACTGCTTCCTCAAGTGGGTCCCTGACCCCAGTGCCTCTTGACTAGGAGACACC
>NW_022334121.1:0-1912 GCF_002776525.5 Piliocolobus tephrosceles | reverse complement strand
ATATTTTGTTTCTAAATGTCTGACCTTTTTTTTTTGTTTGTTTGTTTTTGTTTTTGTTTTTTTTGTTTGTTTGTTTGTTTGTTTTTTTGAGACGGAGTCTCGCTCTGTAGCCAAGGCTGGAGTGCAGTGGCCAGATCTCAGCTCACTGCAATCTCCGCCTCCCGGTTTCACGCCATTCTCCTGCCTCAGCCTCCCGAGCAGCTGGGACTACAGGTGCCCGCCACCTCGCCCAGCTAGTTTTTCGTATTTTTAGTAGAGACGGGGTTTCACCGTGTTCGCCAGGATGGTCTCGATCTCCTGACCTTGTGATCCACCCGTCTCGGCCTCCCAAAGTGCTGGGATTTCAGGCTTGAGCCACCGTGCCCGGCAATGTCTGACCTTTTAAATGTTATAATTTGTGACATTCAATTGCATTGTCTTCAGAGAGTGTAATCTGTCAGCTGAGTAACACTTTCAATGCATTTTTGGTAAAAATAAATTCAGAATTAGGTTCATATGGGACAGTTTTATTATAACATCTATTTTCCCATACAACTGAAAGTGTAAACTAAAAAGGCATTCTATAGCTTACTACACATGTGTACTAACAGAATCTTCCTTTGAAAAATTTTCTTATTGGTGTGTATTTGCATTTCAATATCTGCCTAAGTAGTCTATTTTATGTTCTTAGTGGAAGTTCTCTAGACATCTAGCTGTTTTAGGTCAACAGCAAGCCTGTGACTTCTTTGTATCACCTTCTTTGTATACTATCTGATGTACCACTGTGATTTACAAGTATTTGTTGACTAACGATGTAAGTGCAAAGACCCTTACATTACATACATTGTGAGATATGAGACCTGCACAACCCAAAGGCTGGCACAGAGTCCTAAAGTCATACATTTTATTGCCAAGTTCCCACAGAAAAATAACTCAGTGGATAGCTCCTCTTTCTTACTCATTTCCTCCAGGCCCTGCTCTGAATGAGCCAAGGACGGGATACTAACATTTCAAGGTTTTAGTGCATCTCTGATGCCAATTTCAAGATAAAAAAAATCTCAAAACATTAAAAAAGTGAAGAAACTTTTATCAATATTTGAAAACATCTGGAGAAACTTTTGGCCCATAGATTTCTAGGTTAATTATTTTCTGTTTTTCAAGATATTTTGGCGTGTGTGTGTGTGTGTGTTTTAATTAAAATTGCCATGAGTAAAAACCCAATGCTTTGAAAAATGTTTGAACACAATATAAAAAAACAAAACTATACATTATTTACTTCAATGATACTTTTAGTTCAAAATATTACACTTTCAAGTGTAGGACCAAAAGATCCCTTGTCGGAAGCCATAATAACAACCCTACAACCTTTTGATGTATTTTAAACAGTTGTAATTGCCTTGCTTGCTTTTTACCTATCAGGGCAAATATGGTATGGGGAATAGGTTGAACCCCCATTTTGCATATAATAGCAAAGATTTACTTTCTAATAACCTATATAAGAATGTCACAGCAGGGGGCACATTAATTTTGATCTGGCTAATAATCTTAATACCAATCAGAATATGGTAGATGACTAAGCGACAGTTAAAAAATAAATATCAAGGGATTTGAGCAGGTTTCACAAAGGGATGTTTGTACTTCAGTTAGGTTTTCAATCACCATCAGCAGAAATACAATCACAGGAAATGTCACTTAACAAAGCAGGAAAGAACAGCAGTTTTTACTATACAGTAACATTTGTTTCTTTCTGTGCATCCATAATCTCTGCAGTATTAACTTGATAGACTAGAAATACTGCATATAAATATAAAATTGTAGTGAACTTTTATATTTATATTGATAAATATAAAACTGTAGTGAACTTTTGATATATATAAAATATATTGAAACTAATATTTAACTTCCCTGAGCAGGATAAAATCTCTGTGAATTC
>NW_022334120.1:0-1258 GCF_002776525.5 Piliocolobus tephrosceles | reverse complement strand
TTATCTTGAATGGATTAATTTACAAATGCACACATACATGAAAAAAAGTTAGTATTTAATGCGGGGAAGGTATTATGGATTGAGCACTGTCACTCACTCACTTCTGACCTAGATTCTAAGCTTGGAAACAAAAGCCCACTAAAAAATTCTTCACTTATTCGTATTTCCTTACAGGAAGCTTACATTTCCACAGAAACTTTAACCTTAATATACCCCCAATGAACTTACCTTCTCCAATAAACTTGCTCTTTCTGCATTTTTATATTTTGATTAAGGGTTCTACCCTTGACTCTATCAGCCAGGTTAGTGACAGAGCAATCACCTCTCTTCCTCTAACTATTTCCACTTAAGACTCTTAGTTCTTTGCTTTTGCTTTCTAAAAGTGTCTCTCTTCTTTACTACATCTTCACTCTCATTTTCTTCCTTTGAAACCACTACAATAAACTTTTAATTGGCTTTTCTGCTTTCAATGTCAACCCTGCTTCAATCAATTTTCCAAAGTGCAGCTACGTTGTTATTCCTTGTCTTGAAATTTCTTAGTGATCCCGTCTTGGATAGGATAAAGCGAAAGTCCTTTTGTAGAGTGGAAAGGCCTTTTCCCTAATTTGCCGCCTACATCTCTTCACCCTGGTTGCACTGTAAGCTTCACACACACTGAATCACTTACCATTCCTTAGACATACCAAATTCTCACTTTCAGGTTACACATCTGCTAGTCTCTGGGTGCCCATTCCAGTCTTAGACAACGGTAGAGTCACATCCATTATACTAGGCTAAAGTAACACTTCTTCTGGAAGTTAATCTTTCCTTAACTCTCCTTTGCAGATATAATAACTTGCTTTGTAACACCTCTGTACTTCCATATAATCCATTATTATACTTATATTACTGTATTATGTGCCTGTCTTCCCTACTCAATTTCTGTGTATCCTCCAGTGTCTGGCACACACTCCCAATTCAAGTTTTTTTCAATGTTTGTTATTGTACAAGTGGTACTGACTGGCAAACACAAGGTGAAACAGGATCACTCAGGTAGACTGAATGACTCAATACATTTTAATTTCAGTATTCATTTAAATCAGATTAATAACAGTCTTGCACTTTTGCATTTTCACAGGTCTAAACTAATATATGTACTCTAACATTCAATGCTAACCAACTGAACTCTGCATGTTAAAGATAAACAAAAAACAAAAACTTACATTGCTTTTAAAGTAGCATGATACTAATTAGAATATATAGAATTAAAACATAAAAT
>NW_022334119.1:0-1202 GCF_002776525.5 Piliocolobus tephrosceles | reverse complement strand
TTACTAACTTTTAAAGAAGGGACACTTTGGCAAAAACAGATTTTTTTCACTTAATATTTTCAAATTTGCAGTCTATAAATACAACTGTGATTTATCAAGAAGAAATACAACATACCACCTATGGCATAAAAAAACTGTGGCATAACTAGGTTTTTGATTACCTCATTTTACCAATTAACCAACTCCAGAACTGCTTTATTCCTGGACTTTACATGAGTGAATTAGTGTTTTGTCCTATTGCTTAATTAGGTTGCAACTAAAATCATCCATACTCATTAGTACATTCGGCATTGTGAAAAAAATATTTGAAATAGATACCATCTAGAACTTATTTTTTTGTTATACTTTAAGTTCTAGGGTACATGTGCACTAAGTGCAGGTTTGCTACATATATATACATGTGCCATGCTGGTGTGCTGCACCCATTAACTTCGTCATTTACATTAGGTATATCTCCTAATGCTATCCCTCCCCCTTCCCTCTACCACACGACAGGACGTGGTGTGTGATGTTCCCCTTCTTGTATCTAAGTGTTCTCATTGTTCAGTTCCCACCTATGAGTGAGAACATGTGGTGTTTGGCTTTTTGTCCTTGCGACAGTTCGCTGAAAATGATGGTTTCCAGCTTCATCCATGTCCCTACAAGGGACATGAACTCATCTTTTATTACGGCTGCATAGTATTCCATGGTGTGTATGTGCCACATTTTCTTAATCCAGCCCATCATTGATGGACATTTCGGTTGGTTCCAAGTCTTTGCTATTGTGAATAGTGCTGCAATAAACATACGTGTGCGTGTGTCTCCATAGCAGCATGATTTATAATCCTTTGGGTATATATCCAGTAATGGGATGGCTGGGTCAAATGGTATTTCTAGTTCCAGATCCTTGAGGAATCACCACACTGTCTTCCACAATGGTTGAACTAGTTTACACTCTCACCAACAGTGTAAAAGTGTTACTACCTCTCCACTTCCTCTCCAACAACTGGCTTGTTTCCTGACTTTTAAATGATCACCATTCTAACTGGTGTGAGATGGTATCTCATTGTGGTTTTGATTTCCATTTCTCTGATGGCCAGTGATGATGAGCATTTTTTCATGTGTCTGTTGGCTGCATAGACGTCTTCTTTTGAGAACTGTCTGTTCATATCCTTCGTCCACTTTTTGATGGGGTTGTTTTTTTCTTGTAAGTTTGTTTGAGT
>NW_022334117.1:0-4855 GCF_002776525.5 Piliocolobus tephrosceles | reverse complement strand
TGCTCTGATCTTAGTTATTTCTTGCCTTCTGCTAGCTTTTGAATGTGGAAACCCCTATATTTCTGATACAACAATGTACACTACCAATAATAATTATAATTGTTATGTTAAATTATTGTGTGCCACAGAGGTAATAAATTTCCTTGTTAATTGTGTCTTTGCTTATGGGTGTCCTAAAACATTTTGTCATCCATGGACAATTATTGCCTTGTTTTGGTCCTCTTTAGAATGTGGTTTTATAATCAGCTATAAAATTCTTAACAGGTGCTTTTGAATGCAGGTTTCTGTGACATCAGAATAGAGGAAATACTTTCAGGACTCATGGAGAGCCGGCATGTTCATGAATATCAAGACAAACAGAAATTAACTGCATATACTAAACTAATACAAGTATGAAATAATCTTTTTAACTTTTTGCTAAAACTGTTGCTGACCTTTTGTTTTTCTTAAAAAAAAAAAAACTTTAAAACTATTTAAAGCTTTTAACAATTGAGTAAAGTGTACTCCTATGGACAAAATTTGGAGCATATTTGTTTCTCTCTACCTGATTTCCACAGAATTCGGAAACTATTTGTGAGTATTATTAAGTTATGACGATATGGTCATTTGCATAAGTTCAATAAGAATCTGTTTTCATTTGTAACAGGACACAATTGAAGAAACTGGCTATTTTGCCAAGGCTTTGACTGGAATGGAGTGCTTTCCTTTAAGGAATCAAACTTGACTTACAGAACCAATAAAAGCCCTTTGGAAAATCTGGGCTGATACCTTTGTCCACACAGTCCCTCTACAGGATTCTTGACCTGTGGGAAGTAAACAATGCCACTTTCTGACAGGCCCAGGAACCCCAAATTTATCTTGGAACCTCAAGAGGAGAGGAATTCACCCAACTCATAGGTATTTAATGGTACAAATCCATGGCTGGGCTTGGCTTTGAAAAAGTCTTATATGAGATTCCTTCTATGAAACAAATTCCATCAAAGCTAACTAAAATAAAAAGCCTATGTGAAAATAATTATTCTTGCTGCACTTTATACAAATAATCTGGCCAAGTACAATAAAGCAAAATAATCCTACAATAATTTGTCTTTAGTTAAAATGGGAAACTGGAGACAGAAATAATATGTTTCAAAAACTATATTACACCTATTATTAGGCTCTAGTCAATTTTTATTATTTTCTACACTTTGGACCAAATTCTAATTTTTCTTGGCTACAAGCCTTGAAAATAATGCTTACGTTTATTTTCCATCCTTTCTCTTCATTTTTCCTAATGTGGAGTCACCAAAAACTAAGCTGTGTTTTCTTAAAACCCTGGGAACTGAAGCCAGATAACTTAAACTTCAGAAGAAAATAACAGCAACCTATTTATATACCTAAGCCACTTTCATACCTGCCTATCGATGTATGGACTTCAGAGGAATGTGGTTTATATCAATATTCCAGGATTATCCTTTTGTTTGTTGTTGTTTTCCTCCCTTCCTCCCCCTATTTTCTCTTCACAGGACATGAGACATCACAACCTTCTAAAAATGAACTTTCCTAATAACTTGGGACCTACCTGTCTAGGAATAAACCATCCTAACTGTGAGAGATCAGACGAAACCTGAAACAAAAGGCTGACTCATTTTCTTCTAAAATACTTTCTCCAAAAGATCATTTGAAAGAAAAATGGGGAAATGTGAACGGAAAATATCTTGGGCCCCCAAAATCACTAAGCTAATGGGAAAGTCAAGCTGGGAACTGCTTAGGGCAAACCTGCCTCCCACTCTGTTCAAAGTCACCCCTCTGCTCACCGAGATAAATGCATATCTGGTTGCCTCCTTTGGAGAGGCTAGTCAGAAACTCAAAAGAATGCAACAATTTGTCTCTTATCTACCTATGACCTAGAAGTCCCCTCCCAGTTTCGTGTTGTTCGGCCTTTCCAGACCAAAGCAATGTTCATCTTACATATGTTAATTGATGTCCCGTCTCCCTAAAATGTATAAAACCAAACTGTGCTCTGACCACCTTAGGCACATGCTGTCAGGACCTCCTGAGACTGTGTCACAGGCGTGGGTCCTCAAGCTTGGCAAAATAAACTTTCTAAATTAGCTGAGACCTGTCTCAGATTCTCAGAGTTCACAGCTTCAAGACAAAAGAAGGTTGATTTGTTATGAATTTATCTTTACCCAAGGCTGTAGTCCTTTGGGGGTATCAGGCAATTGTTTGGAGAGGACTCTAAAAAGGAGTTTTTACTTTGTCCGTATTCTGGGATTTGATTCCTATTTCTTTCATCCCAAGAGACCAGAAGACATAACAAAACTCACAAATTTGGGGATCTGAAACATCCCCTGGTAAAACCAGGTTCCATGATTATTTAACTTCTCTGGGATCCCACTTTTAAAACCTCTGTTCTGCTATAATTTCTTTCTATTTCACTAGTTTTTTTTGTTTGTAATAATTTTTATAACTTATTTAGCATTTTAGCTTTCTTTAAAGGGGAAGTATCAACCAACTAGCCTAGTCTGCCATTACTGGAGCTAGAAGTCCCCTTTCTTTTTCTAAGAAAAGAAAAATATATTATGTTTTTAAATTTTTATACAAAAGATAATAGCTTACATAATGTATAACCTATAACATGCCAGTAAGTCAGAATTCTTAGAGCCTTCAGGAAAAAAAGTCATTGTTGGTAGCTAAGTCCTGGTTCTGGGCATGATGGCATCATTAAGGGGTCTGGCTTAAACAAATATGGACCCAGAGGAGGAAGGATGGGAAGAATAGGGGATATGGTCACCACCAGTTGTGTTATTGTGTAGGGACAGGGGTGTCAAAGAGCTAGTTACTATTCAATGAAGCCGTTGGGAGTATCTGGACATAAAGCAGTACTTGATACAAGCAGCCATCTCCCTTTGCCAATATGTACCAAATAAGGACAACTTTTACTACTAACTTGTTGGTTGAATGAAGCACATGGAGCCTGAGGCCAAACCACTTGGTTTGGCAGTTGAAGTCAATTATTATAACCCTTTAATACAGCCTTTTATCTATAGTAAAGTGGCTTTAAAGTTACATTTAAAAGCTTTGAACAGGTTTTCGTGTGGCAGAGCACACTTTGGGCAGAAGCTGGGGAAACACTCAGGGGAATGCCCAAGGGAATACATTCCATGACAATTTTGAGTTCAGAACAAAGGAAGAGGCAAGAAAGTCCTTCCGCTGACACTGTTGAGATGAGTTTTTTACCTTAATTCCCACTGCAGATGTGATAACACTAAGGCCAAATCAGGGGCAGAAATTTTCCAAAGCTACACAGACAATGTGAAGGAATAGAACATGGCATCTTCCTTTTTAGACCAGGGTCAATTTCCCTACACCTCATTGCTTCAACAATATGGACAAAAGAACAGTCTGAGAATAGCGTCAGTGGGGAGGAGGAGGGCACAGCATTGGGCACCCATGATGCAGGATGGGTCATGATAGTGGCTTGGTCCAGACTGTGACTTATTAGAGATGGAGAAAAATGGATGGATGTGAGATAAGTTTTGTAGGTTGAGCCAACTGGACTTTCTAATGGCTGAGAGAGGAAAAGGGGATATCAAGGATGACTCTTAGGTTTCTGTTTGCATTCATTGAAATGGGACAGTGATTCCCAATATGCATTATAACTTAAAACATAGGAAGTGATAATAGTCACACAGCACATTGGGGTAAAAAGAAATAACAAGTTGAAGGTAGAGGTGGCTCACTCAAAAACTTCAGATACCCAAGATTCCTCCTAGCTGTTGCAAGAGCTGCAAGGGAAACATTATCTTGGTACACTTGCAACCCATTTGAGATAAACTGGTATTGAGCACACCAGTTGGAAGCCTCTAAGATGAGTACACTTGAAGAAAACTCAGATTGTTGCAAGAGAGTGAGAAGATGGGAGAAGGTATGTAATCAAGAGTTTGCTTTTGGTCTTGTTGAGTCTGAAGAGCTGCGAGACATTCAAGATGTGCAGCCAGAGGATATACATTGCCTATTATAAGCTTTTTGGTCTTGGGAAAGTGATTTTCTTTCTCTGGGACTCAGGAACTAAATGTCCCCAGCTTGTCAGAGAATGGGAACTTTCCATGATAAGCCAGATCTTGAAGTTCCTGCTAGCTAGGACAACCCATTCTCATGCAGTCCATATTCCCCAGGTAAAGGCTATGATTAAGGGCGGGTCCACACAAACCAGTAGTAGATGATTTTGGAAAGAGGGGTTGTTCTAGTCCATTTGGAATTCCATAACAAAATACTTTAGACTGGGAAATTTATAAACAATAAAAATTTATTGCTCAGTTTTAGAGGCTGGGAAGTCCAAGATCAAGGCACCACCGATTTCAGTGTCAGGTGAAGGCCCAGTCCTCATAGATGGTATGTGTTGTGTCCTCACATGGTGTAAGGGGCAAACAAGCTCCCTTGAGCTTCTTTTGTAAGGACACCAATACCATTCATGCTGGCTCTATGTGCATAACTTAATCTTGTCTCCCAAAGGCCACATCTCTTAGTAACATTGCATTGGGGATTAGGTTTCAACATGTGAATTTGGGGATGGGGGGACACAAACATTCAGATCATAGCAGGGACCAAGGTCACAGAGAAAGTGACCATATTTGTAATAGGTCCAGTAAACCTATAGAGAGATTGCTCAATGGAGCAACAAATGGTTCACTTCCCAGGAGGAGAAGACTGTGAATAAGTATTGAATTTCAACAGGCAGAAAAGAGACAACTCTATCAGGAGGAGGAGTGCATGTTCATCTGAATAAACAACAATAAGTGCCATCAACAGGAGAGTGAGTATCAAGGTAGTGAAAAAGGGATTTTTTTTTCTTTTCTTTTCTTTTCTTTTT
>NW_022334116.1:0-1368 GCF_002776525.5 Piliocolobus tephrosceles | reverse complement strand
TAGGTCCTTGAGGAATCGCCATACTGTTTTCCATAATGGTTGAACTAATTTACAATCCCACCAACAGTGTAAAAGTGTTCCTATTTCTCCACATCCTCTCCAACACCTGTTGTTTCCTGATTTTTTAATGATTGCCATTCTAACTGGTGTGAGATGGTATCTCATTGTGGTTTTGATTTGCATTTCTCTGATGGCCAGTGATGATGAGCATTTTTTCATGTGTCTGTTGGCTGTATGAATGTCTTCTTTTGAGAAACGTCTGTTCATATCCTTTGCCCACTTTTTGATGGGGTTGTTTGTTTTTTTCTTGTATATTTGTTTGAGTTTTTTGTAGATTCTGGAAATTAGCCCTTTGTCAAATGAGTAGATTGAAAAAATGTTCTCCCATTCTGTAGGTTGCATTCTGTAGGTCACTCTGATGGTAGTTTCTTTTGCTGTGCAGAAGCTCTTTAGTTGAATGAGATCCCATTTGTCAATTTTGGCTTTTGCTGCCATTGCTTTTTGTGTTTTAGACGTGAAGTCCTTACCCATGCCTATGTCTTGAATGGTATTACCTAGGTTTTATTCCAGGGTTTTTATGGTATTAGGTCTAACATTTAAGTCTCTAATCCATCTTGAATTAATCTTCGTATAAGGAGTAAGGAAAGGATCCAGTTTCAGCTTTCTACTTATGGCTAGCCAATTTTCCCAGCACCATTTGTTAAATAGGGAATCCTTTCTCCATTTCTTGTTTCTCTCAGGTTTGTCAAAGATCAGATGGCTATAGATGTGTGGTATTATTTCTGAGGACTCTGTTCAGTTCCATTGGTCTATATCTCTGTTTAGGTACCAGTCCCATGCTGTTTTGGTTACTGTAGCCTTGTAGTATAGTTTGAAGTCAGGTAGTGTGATGCCTCCAGCTTTGTTCTTTTGACTTAGGATTGTCTTGGCAATGCGGGCTCTTTTTTGGTTCCATATGAACTTTAAAGCAGTTTTTTCCAATTCGGTGAAGAAACTCATTGGTAGCTTGATGGGGATGGCATTGAATCTATAAATAACCTTGGGCAGTATGGCCATTTTCTCAATATTGATTCTTCCTATCCATGAGCATGGTATGTTCTTCCATTTGTTTGTGTCCCCTTTGATTTCACTGAGCAGTGGTTTGTAGTTCTCCTTGAAGAGGTCGTTTACATCCCTTGTAAGTTGGATTCCTAGGTATTTTATTCTTTTTGAAGCAATTGTGAATGAAAGTTCATTCCTGATTTGGCTCTCTGTGTGTCTGTTACTGGTGTATAAGAATGCTTGTGATTTTTGCACATTAATTTTGTATCCTGAGACTTTCCTGAAGTTGCTTATCAGCTTAAGGAGATTTTGCGCTGAGAAAATGGG
>NW_022334115.1:0-1094 GCF_002776525.5 Piliocolobus tephrosceles | reverse complement strand
TCCTGGATTCATTGATTTTTTTGGAGGGTTTTTTGTGTCTCTATCTCCTTCAGTTCTGCTCTGATCTTAGTTATTTCTTGCCTTCTGCTAGCTTTTGAATGTGTTTGCTCTTGCCTCTCTAGTTCATTTAATTGTGATGTTAGAGTGTCAATTTTAGATCTTTCCTGCTTTCTCTTGTGGGCACTTAGTGCTATAAATTTCCCTCTACACACTGCTTTAAATGTGTCCCAGAGATTCTGGTATGTTGTATCTTTGTTCTCATTGGTTTCAAAGAACATCTTTATTTCTGCTTTCATTTCGTTATGTACACAGTAGTCATTCAGGAGCAGGTTGTTCAGTTTCCATGTAGTTGAGCGGTTTTGATTGAGTTTCTTATTCCTGAGTTCTAGTTTGATTGCACTGTGGTCTGAGAGAGAGTTTGTTATAATTTCTGTTCTTGTACATTTGCTGAGGAGTGCTTTACTTCCAATTATGTGGTCAACTTTGGAATAAGTGCGATGTGGTGCTGAGAAGAATGTATATTCTGTTGACTTGGGGTGGAGAGTTCTATAGATGTCTATTAGGTCCGCTAGGTGCAGAGATGAGTTCATTTCCTGGATATCCCTGTTAACTTTCTGTCTCGTTGATCTGTCTAATGTTGACAGTGGAGTGTTGAAGTCTCCCATTATTATTGTATGGGTGTCTAAGTCTCTTTGTAAGTCTCTAAGGACTTGCTTTATGAATCTGGGTGCTCCTGTATTGGGTGCATATATATGTAGGATAGTTAGCTCTTCCTGTTGAATTGAACCCTTTACCATTATGTAATGGCCTTCTTTGTCTCTTTTGATCTTTGATGGTTTAAAGTCTGTTTTATCAGAGACTAGTATTGCAACCCCTGCTTTTTTTTGTTCTCCATTTCCTTGGTAGATCTTCATCCATCCCTTTATTTTGAGCCTATGTATGTCTCTGCATGTGAGATGGGTCTCCTGAAGACAGCAGACTGATGGGTCTTGACCCTTTATCCAGTTTTCCAGTCTGTGTCTTTTAATTGGAGCATGTAGTCCATTAACATTTAAGGTTAATATTGTTATGTGTGAACTTGATCCTGCCATTAT
>NW_022334113.1:0-1093 GCF_002776525.5 Piliocolobus tephrosceles | reverse complement strand
GGGCACAGCTAAAAAATAACAGGGGAAGCAGCAGAGGCCTGTGCAGATGCGAACGACTCTGTCTGACAGCTTTGAAGAGAGCAGTGGATCTCCCAACAAGGAGGTTGAGATCTGAGAAGGGGCAGGCGGACTGCTCAAGTGGGTTCCTGACCCCTGAGTAGCCTAACTGGGTGACATCCCTCATTAGGGGCAGTCTGACACCCCACACCTCACAGGGTGGAGTACACCCCTGAGAGGAAGCTTCCAAAGCAAGAATTAGACAGGTGCACTAGCCGTTCAGCAATATTCTATCTTCTGCAAACTCTGCTGCTGATACCCAGGCAAACAGGGTCTGGAGTGGACCTCAAGCAATCTCCAACAGACCTATAACTGAGGGTCCTGACTGTCAGAAGGAAAACTATCAAACAGGAAGGACACCTATACAAAAACCCCATCAGTACGTCACCATCATCAAAGACCAGAGACAGATAAAACCACAAAGATGGGGAAAAAGCAGGGCAGAAAAGCTGGAAATTCAAAAAATAAGAGCGCATCTCCACCTGCAAAGGAGCACAGCCCATCGCCAGCAATGGATCAAAGCTAGTCAGAGAATGACTTTGACGAGATGAGAGAAGAAGGCTTCAGTCCATCAAACCTCTCAGAGCTAAAGGAGGAATTACATACCCAGTGCAAAGAAACTAACAATCTTGACAAAAGAGTGGAAGAATTGACAGCTAGACTAATTAATGCAGAGAAGGTCATAAACGGAAAGACAGAGATGAAAACCATGATGCGAGATATATGTGACAAATGCGCAAGCTTCAGTAATGGACTCGATCGACTGGAAGAAAGAGTATCAGCGATGGAGGATCAAATGAGTGAAATGAAGCGAGAAGAGAAACCAAAAGAAAAAAGAAGAAAAAGAAATGAACAAATCCTGCAGGAAGTATGGGATTATGTAAAAAGACCAAATCTATGTCTGATTGGGGTGCCTGAAAGAGAGGGGGAAAATGGAACCAAATTGGAAAACACTCTTCAGGATATCATCCAGGAGAACTTCCCCAACCTAGCAGGGCGGGTCAACATTCAAATTCAGGAAATACAGAGAACACCA
>NW_022334111.1:0-3995 GCF_002776525.5 Piliocolobus tephrosceles | reverse complement strand
ATTTTGGCTTTTGCTGCCGTTGCTTTTGGTGTTTTAGACATGAAGTCATTTTTTATTGTGTCTATTTGATTCTTCTCTCTTTTCTTCTTTGTTAGTCTTGCTAGGTGTCTATCAATTTTGTTGATCTTTTCAAAAAACCAACTCCTGGATTCATTGATTTTTTGGAAGGATTTTTGTGTCTCTATCTCCTTCAGTTCTGCTCTGATCTTAGTTATTTCTTGCCTTCTGCTAGCTTTTGAATGTGTTTGCTGTTGCTTCTCTAGTTCTTTTAATTGTGATGTTAGGGTGTCAATTTTAGATCTTTCCAGCTTTCTCTTGTGGGCATTTAGTGCTATACATTTCCCTCTACACACTGCTTTAAATGTGTCCCAGAGATTCTGGTATGTTGTATCTTTGTTCTCACTGGTTTCAAAGAACATCTTTATTTCTGCCTTCATTTCGTTATGTACCCAGTAGTCATTCCGGAGCAGTTTGTTCAGTTTCCATGTAGTTGAGCGGTTTTGATTGAATTTCTTAGTCCTGAGTTCTAGTTTAATTGCACTGTGGTCTGAGAGACAGTTTGTTATAATTTCTGTTCTTTTACATTTGCTGAGGAGTACTTTACTTCCAACTATGGGGTCAATTTTGGAATAAGTACGATGTGGTGCTGAGAAGAATATATATTCTGTTGATTTGGGGTGGAGAGTTCTATAGATGTCTATTAGGTCTGCTTGGTGCAGAGTTGAGTTCAATTCCTGGATATCCTTGTTAACTTTCTGTCTTGTTGATCTGTCTAATGTTGACAGTGGGGTGTTAAAGTCTCCCATTATTATTGTATGGGAGTCCAAGTCTCTTCGTAAGTCTCTAAGGACTTGCTTTATGAACTTGTGTGCTCCTGTATTGGGTGCATATATATTTAGGATAGTTAGCTTTTCTTGATGAATTGATCCCTTTACCATTATGAAATTGCCTTCTTTGTTTCTTTTGATCTTTGATGGTTTAAAGTCTGTTTTTATCAGAGGCCAGGATTGCAACCCCTGCTTTTTTTTGTTTTCCATTTGCTTGGTCGATCTTCCTCCATCCCTTTATTTTGAGCCTATGTATGTCTCTGCATGTGAGATGGGTCTCCTGAATACAGCAAACTGATGGATCTTGACTCTTCATCCAATTTGCCAGTCTGTGTCTTTTAATTGGGCCATTTAGTTCATTTACATTTAAGGTTAATATTGTTATGTGTGAACCTGTCCCTGTCATTATGATATTAGCTGGTTATTTTGCTTGCTAGTTGATGCAGTTTCTTCCTAGCATCGATGGACTTTACATTTTGACATGTTTTTGCAATGGCTGGTACCTGTTGTTCCTTTCCATGTTTAGTGCCTCCTTCAGGATGTCTTGTAGGGCAGGCCTGCTGGTGACAAAATCTCTAAGCATTTGCTTGTCTGTTAAGGATTTTATTTTTCCTTCACTTATGAAACTTAGTTTGGCTGGATATGAAATTCTGGGTTGAAAATTCTTTTCTTTAAGAATGTTGAATATTGGTTCCCACTCCCTTCTGGCTTGGAGAGTTTCTGCCAAGAGATCTGCTGTTAGTCAAATGGGCTTCCCTTTGTATGTAACCCTACCTTTCTCTCTTTCTGCCCTTAACACTTTTTCCTTCATTTCAACTTTGGTGAATCTGACAATTATGTGTCTTGGAGTTGCTCTTCACGAGGAGTGTCTTTGTGGCGTTCTCTGTATTTCCTGAATTTGGATGTTGGCCTGCCTTACTAGGTTGGGGAAGTTCTCCTGGATGATATCCTGTAGAGTGTTTTCCATCTTGGTTCCATTTTTCCCGTCACTTTCAGGCACACCAATCAGATGTAGATTTGGTCTTTTCACATAATCCCATACTTCTTGGACGCTTTGTTCATTTATTTTTACTCTTTTTTCTCCACACTTCTCTTGTTGCTTCATTTCATTCATTTGATCTTCAATCACTGATACTCTTTCTTCCAGTTGATTGAGTTGGTTACTGAAGCTTGTGCATTTGTCATGTATTTCTCATGTTATGGTTTTCATCTCTATCAGTTCTTTTAAGGTCTTCTCTGCATTGATTATTCTAGTTATCCATTCATCCATTCTTTTTTCAAGGTTTTTAGTTTCTTTTCACTGGTTACGTAGTTCCTCCTTTAGCTCTGAGAAGTTTGATCAACTGAAGACTTCTCTCAGCTCATGAAAGTCATTCTCCATCCAGCTTTTTTCCGTTGCTGGCGATGAGCTGCATTCCTTTGGAGGGGGAGATGCGCTCTGATTTTTTGAATTTCCAGCTTTTCTGCACTGCTTTTTCCTCATCTTTGTAGCTTTATCTGCCTTTTGTCTCTGATGATGGTCACGTACTGATGGGGTTTTGGTGTGGGTGTCCTTTCTGTTTGTTAGTTTTCCTTCTAACAGTCAGGACCCTCAGCTGTAGGTCTGTTGGAGTTTGCTTGAGGTCAACTCCAGACCCTGTTTGCCTGGGTATCAGCAGCAGAGGCTGCAGAAGAAAGAATACTGCTGAACAGTGAGTGTTGCTGTCTGATTTTTGCTCTGGAAGCTTCGTCTCAGGGGTGTACCCCACCATGTGAGGTGTGAGGTGTGAGGTGTCAGTCTGCACCTAGTGGGGGATGTCTCCCAGTTAGGCTACTCAGTGGTCAGGGACCCACTTCAGCAGGCAGTCTGTCCGTTTTTAGATCTCAGCCTCCATGCTGGGAGATCCACTGCTCTCTTCATAGCTGTTAGACAGGAGCATTCACCTCTGCCGAGGTTTCTGCTGCTTTTTGTTTAGCTATGCCCTGTCCCCAGAGGAGGAGTCTACAGAGGCAGGCCGGCGTCCTTCAGCTGCAGTGGGCTCCACCCTGTTCAAGCTTCCTGGTGGCTTTGTTTACCCACTTAAGCCTCAGATTGGCAGGCGCCCCTCCCCCAGCCTCACTGCCGCCTTGCAGTTAGATCTCAGACTGCTGTGCTAGCAATGAGGTAGGCTCTGTGGGCGTGGGATCCTCTGGGCCAGGTGTGGGATACAATCTCCTGGTGTGCCGTTTGCTAAGACCCTTTGTAAAGTGCAGTATTAGGGTGGGAATTACCCGATTTCCCAGGTGTTGTGCGTCTCAGTTTCCCTTGGCTAGGAAAAGCGATTCCCTCGCCCCTTGAGCTTCCCAGGTGAGGTGATGCCTCGCCCTGCTTCAGCTCTTTCTGGTGGGGCTGCACCAGCTGACCATCACTGATTGTCCGGCACTCCCCAGTGAGGTGAACCCAGTACCTCATTTGAAAATGCACAAATCACCCATCTTCTGTGCCACTCACGCTGGGAGCTGGAGGCTGGAGCTGTTCCTATTCGGCCATCTTGGGTGTGCCCCCTCAAGTTTTCAAATGTTTTCTGAAGTGGTTTTTACAATTTTACAGGCCCACTTGTGACATAGGAAAGTCGAGCTCCATTTGCTTCATGTCCTTGCCAATATTTGGTGTTGTTGCTATTTTTTCTTTCAGTATTCTGGTGAGTATATGGTAGAATCTAATTTTTAAGAACTATTTTGAAATAACTTTAGATTTAGCTAAAAATTTTAAAGAGAGTTCCCATACACTTTTCATCTTAAGATCACCCTGTTGCAGCCTGGGCCACAGAGAGAGAACTTGTTTCTATGAAAATTAAAAAAAAAAAAAAAAAATTAGGTGGTCATGGTGGGATGTGCCTGTAGGCCTAGCTACCCAGGAGGCTTAGGTGGGAGTATGGCTTGAGCCCAGGAGTTTGAGGTTACAGTTGGCTATGATCCCCTCACTGCACTCCAGCCTGGGTGACAGAGCAAGACCCTATCTCAAAACAAACAAATGAATAAACAAACAACCCTCCTAATGTGGTTTTACTTTGCTCTTCCCTGATGACAAATAATGCTGAGTACAAGTGTATAGTGGCAATTCGTATTTCTTCCTCTGTGGAGTATATGCTCGTCTTTGCCTATTTTTATTGGATTGTCTTTTTTGTTATTGATTTTTTTGTTTGTTTT
>NW_022334110.1:0-3497 GCF_002776525.5 Piliocolobus tephrosceles | reverse complement strand
ACTGCCTGCTCAAGTGGGTCCCTGACCTCTGAGTAGCCTAATGGGAGCCTAACTGCCACTTGGGGCAGTCTGACACCCCACACCTCGCAGGGTGAAGTACACCCCTGAGAGGAAGCTTCCAAAGTAAGAATCAGACAGGTACACTCGCTGTTCAGCAATATTGTATCTTCTGCAAACTCTGCTGCTGATTCCCAGGCAAACAGGGTCTGGAGTGGACCTCAAGCAATCTCCAACAGACTTACAGCTGAGAGTCCTGACTATTAGAAGGAAAACTATCAAACAGGAAAAACACCTATACCAAAACCCCATCAGTACGTCACCATCATCAAAGACCAGAAGCAGATAAAACCACAAAGATGGGGAATAAGCAGGGCAGAAAAGCTGCAAATTCAAAAAATAAGAGTGCATCTCCCCCTGCAAAGGAACGCAGCTCATTGCCAGCAACGGATCAAAGCTGGTCAGAGAATGACTTTGATGAGATGAGAGAAGAAGGCTTCAGTCAATCAAACTTCTCAGAGCTAAAAGAGGAATTACATACCCAGCGCAAAGAAACTAAAAATCTTGAAAAAAGAGTGGAAGAATTGATAGCTAGAATAATTAATGCAGAGAAGGTCATAAACGAAATGACAGAGATGAAAACCATGACACGAGAAATACGTGACAAATCCACAAGCTTAAGTAACCGACTTGATCAACTGGAAGAAAGATTATCAGTGATTGAGGATCAAATGAATGAAATGAAGTGAGAAGAGAAACCAAAAGAAAAAAGAAGAAAAAGAAATGAACAAAGCCTGCAAGAAGTATGGGATTATGTAAAAAGACCAAATCTAGGTCTGATTGGGGTGTCTGAAAGTGAGGGGGAAAATGGAAACAAGTTGGAAAATACTCTTCAGGATATTATCCAGGAGAACTTCCCCAACCTAGTAGGGCAGGCCAACATTCAAATTCAGGAAATACAGAGAACACCACAAAGATACTCCTCGAGAAGACCAACTCCAGATTCACCAGAGTTGCCAGATTCTGGCCAGATTCACCAAAGTTGAAATGAAGGAAAAAATCTTAAGGGCAGTCAGAGAGAAAGCTCGGGTTACCCACAAAGGGAAGCCCATCAGACTAACAGCAGACCTCTCGGCAGAAACTCTACAAGCCAGAAGAGAGTGGGGGCCAATATTCAACATTCTTAAAGAAAAGAATTTTAAACCCAGAATTTCATATCCAGCCAAACTAAGTTTCATAAGTGAAGGAGAAATAAAATCCTTTACAGATAAGCAAATGCTTAGAGATTTTGTCACCACCAGGCCTGCCTGACAAGAGACCCTGAAGGAAGCCCTAAACATGGAAAGGAACAACCGGTACCAACCATTGCAAAAACATGCCAAAATGTAAAGACCATCGAGGCTAGGAAGAAACTGCATCAACCAATGAGCAAAATAACCAGTTAATATCATAATGGAAGGATCAAGTTCACACATAACAATATTAACCTTAAATGTAAATGGACTAAATGCTCCAATTAAAAGACACAGACTGGCAAACTGGATAAAGAGTCAAGACCCATCAGTCTGCTGTATTCAGGAGACCCATCTCACATGCAGAGACATACATAGGCTCAAAATAAAGGGATGGAGGAAGATCTACCAACAAATGGAGAACAAAAAAAGCAGGAGTTGCAATCCTAGTCTCTGATAAAATAGACTTTAAACCATCAAAGATCAAAAGAGACAAAGAAGGTCATTACATAATGATAAAGGGATCAATTCAACAGGAAGAGCTAACTATCCTAAATATATATGCACCCAATACAGGAGCACCCAGATTCATAAAGCAAGTCCTTAGAGACTTACAAAGAGACTTAGACTCCCATACAATAATAATGGGAGACTTCAACGCTCCACTGTCAACATTAGACAGATCAACGAGACAGAAAGTTAACAAGGATATCCAGGAATTGAACTCATCTCTGCACCAAGCGGACCTAATAGACATCTATAGAACTCTCCACCCCAAATCATTCATTCTTCTCAGCACTACATCACATTTATTCCAAAATTGACCACATAATTGAAAGTAAAGCACTCCTTAGCAAATGTAAAAGAACAGAAATTATAACAAACTGTCTCTCAGACCACAGTGCAATCAAACTAGAACTCAAGACTAAAAAACTCAATCAAAACCGCTGAACTACATGAAAACTGAACAACCTGCTCCTGAATGACTACTGGGTACATAACGAAATGAAGGCAGAAATAAAGATGTTCTTTGAAACCAGTGAGAACAAAGATACAACATACCAGAATCTCTGGGACACATTGAAAGCAGTGTGTAGAGGAAAATATATAGTACTAAATGCCCACAAGAGAAAGCTGCAAAGATCTAAAATTGACACTCTAACACCACAATTAAAAGAACTGGAGAAGCAAGAGCAAACACATTCAAAAGTTAGCAGAAGACAAGAAATAACTAAGATCAGAGCAGAACTGAAGGAGATAGTGACACAAAAAACCCTCCAAAAAATCAATGAATCCAGGAGTTGGTTTTTTGAAAAGATCAACAAAATTGACAGATCGCTAGCAAGACCAATAAAGAAGAAAAGAGAGAAGAATCAAATAGATGCAATAAAAAATGATAAAGGGGATATAACCACCGACCCCACAGAAATACAAACTACCATCAGAGAATACTATAAACACCTCTACGCAAATCAACTAGAAAATCTAGAAGAAATGGATAATTTCCTGGACACTTACACTCTTCCAAGACTAAACCAGGAAGAAGTTGAATCCCTGAATAGATCAATAGCAGGCTCTGAAATTGAGGCAATAATTAATAGCCTACCAACCAAAAAAATGTCCAGGACCAGATGGATTCACAGATGAATTCTACCAGAGGTACAAAGACAAGCTGGTACCATTCGTTCTGAAACTATTCCAATCAATAGAAAAAGAGGGAATCCTCCCTAACTTATTTTATGAGGCCAACATCATCCTGATACCAAAGCCTGGCAGAGACACAACAAAAAAAGAAAATTTTAGACCAATATCCCTGATGAATATCAATGCAAAAATCCTCAATAAAATACTGGCAGACCAGATTCAGCAGCACATCAAAAAGCTTATCCACCATGATCAAGTGGGCTTCATCCCTGGGATGCAAGGCTGGTTCAACATTCACAAATCAATAAATGTAATCCAGCATATAAACAGAACCAAAGACAAGATTAGAGTTTGGTTGAATAATGGGAAGAAAGTTTATGTATATCAGGGGCTCAGAGACTATAATGGTTAATTTTATGTGCAACTTTACTGGGCCACAGGATGCCCAGATATATGGTCAAACATTATTCTGAGTATTTCTTGAGGATGTTTTTGATATTTTAACATGTAAGTCAATAGACTACAATAGATTGCCCTCTCTAATATAGGTGGGCCTCATGCAATCAGTGAAAGGCTTGAATAAAACAAAAGACTGTTTCTCTCTTGAAACAGAGGGATTTCTTT
>NW_022334109.1:0-5014 GCF_002776525.5 Piliocolobus tephrosceles | reverse complement strand
ATTATACTTTAAGTTCTAGGGTACATGTGCATAACGTGCAGGTTACATATGTATACATGTGCCATGTTGGTGTGCTGCACCCATCAACTCGTCAGCACCCATCAATTCATCATTTATATCAGGTATAACTCCCCAATGCAATCCCTCCCCTCTCCCCCCTCCCCATGATAGGCCCCAGTGTGTGATGTTCCCCTTCCCGAGTCCAAGTGAGCTCATTGTTCAGTTCCCACCTATGAGTGAGAACATGCGGTGTTTGGTTTTCTCTTCTTGTGATAGTTTGCTAAGAATGATGGTTTCCAGCTGCATCCATGTCCCTACAAAGGACGCAAACTCATCCTTTTTTATGGCTGCATAGTATTCCATGGTGTATATGTGCCACATTTTCTTAATCCAGTCTGTCACTGATGGACATTTGGGTTGATTCCAAGTCTTTGCTATTGTGAATAGTGCCGCAATAAACATACGTGTGCATGTGTCTTTGTAGTAGCATAATTTATAATCCTTTGGGTATATACCCAGTAGTGGGATGGCTGGGTCATATGGTACATCTAGTTCTAGATCCTTGATGAATCGCCATACTGTTTTCCATAATGGTTGAACTAGTTTACAATCCCACCAACAGTGTAAAAGTGTTCCTATTTCTCCACATCCTCTCCAACACCTATTGTTTCCTGATTTTTTAATGATTGCCATTCTAACTGGTGTGAGATGGTATTCGTTATGGTTTAAAAGCTTTCTTTAAGAGAGATTTAAAATGTTTTAAGAGTTGTGTTTGGTGTTTGTGTTTGATGTTTCGTGTCTTTTGGTGTTTGTAAGGAATTTAGTCTTCTTAATGTGTAACAAGTATAAATCCTTGTACTTGTTACATGCTTATAAATACTTATACTGCCATCCTGACTAACACGGTGAAACCCCGTCTCTACTAAAAAATACAAAAAACTAGCCGGGTGAGTTGGCAGGCGCCTGTAGTCCCAGCTACTCAGGAGGCTGAGGCAGGAGAATGGCGTAAACCTGGGAGGCGGAGCTTGCAGTGAGCTGAGATCCGGCCACTGCACTCCAGCCTGGGCGACAGAGCGAGACTCTGCCTCAAAAAAAAAAAAAAAAAAAAATACTTATACTGAGTAGATTTCAGAGTAATATAACAATGAAATACCACAGGCTTTGTGATTCCAGAGTCCAGCTTGAAATCCAGTCTGTGCGCCTAGTAAAATGACTTAAGCCATACTGCTTCTCTTCTCTGAGCCTCAGGTTCCCCATCTCTGCTTTGCTGAGTTCTGCTATGAAAGAGAATGCTTGGCACATCATAGATTCTCAGTGTTAGCTCCTCCTTGTCCTACTTCCCTGAAGTCTTCCACTAAGAAATAATTTGTTAAATTAACTTGCATTATGCATGTACTACAAATAATGAAATAATTTCTCTTTAAAAGTGTTTCGTAATTTAAATCCTAGACAATTTCTTCTGATATTTTAAAGCTAGCATGAATTAATGACTGATAACTGGTTTGAATTGTCATTATTAAAAAATGTGTCAGTACAATGCTTTGCCTTTTACTGGCGGATGGGATACATGTTTATGAAAACAGTGAAGAATGAATTTTTAGACATGGAGTTATTTTCTTTAAAAACTCCTAAACACTATATCTAGAAATCTTATTGAAAACTATTCATATAAAAATAATTATTGAATGAAGGTAATCAGTGTACCCTAATTTATCCTCTTTTGTAAGTCTAAATTTTTATGTTTATTCCATTTTTTGAAAGCAGACTACATTTATAGGGAGAATAATACATTTAAAAATCATTAAAATTATCTTTAAAAAATAAAGGGTAATGTCTTTATCCTTTGCTCTCATGGTCATATTGGCTATATTTTTATGATTTTTCTTGGCTAATTCCTGAGGAGTTGCCCCCTTAATATTTGGGACATGAGGAAAAGGTGCAGTTTTAGAAATGCTTTCACTTTGTATTTGAATAAAATTTATTGTCACTACTCTAGGAAACTTCGGTAAGACTTGAGTGCCTTTCTTCTGTTAGGCAAGTTAGACTATCCCAGACCTTGCTCTGGATGTCAATATTTTTGAAGTTCAAAGCAGATGTGTGTGGATGAAAAAACATCTGGTGAAGAGAACTTGCTTCATTGCATGACACTTTTCCTGCACTCTTCAGTGGAGCGTCTGTTGAGCAGGTTGGCAGGTTTGATAACTAATTAATGATGAGGAATGAGCCATGTAACTGAGGAACTCCATTTTGCCCCTTACTGTGTCTTTCTTCCCCATATGTCTGGCAAAGCCTTCAGGAGCTAGGATCATGGATCACACAGTTGGGTCTCAACTCAAACACTTCTCTCCAGGCTTAACTGGCTTAGAGATATAAACAGATGGATGGCCTGGGGGACAGGGTTTAGTGTTGAGCAATGCCGTTGTATTATCAGGGACTTTTGAAATTTTTATTGGAGTACATTACAACTTTAAAAATGCCTTCAAAAACTCAGAATTTTGATGCTATGTACTTGAATGTGACAGAGCTTTGTGTGCATCCCTGGATGTTTATGGTTTTCTTTTTGTAACTTTTTATTTAGGTATAATTTTACATATATAGAAAAGTTGCAAGAATAGTGCAAGGGACATCCATGATTCCTTTTCCCAGATTCAACCAGTGTTTTCCTTTTCTTCCGTTTGTTTTCCCATCCTCGCACACTCCTCCCTCTACGCGCACACAAGCACGCACATACACACATACACACAAACAAGTAAGTGCATTTTTTCCCCTGAACTATTTGAGAGTGAATTGGAGACATTGGACTCCTTTATTCCTAACACTTTCGTGAGTATTTCTTAAGAACAAGGCCATTCTACTAAATAATCACAGTACAGTTATCAAAGTCATGGCTTTTAGTATTGATATAACACTACTGTCTAACTCATCGTCCCTTTTCCAACTTTATCAATTGTCTATCATAATGTCCCTTACAACATCTCCCCCCACCACCGAGTCCAGGCTACAATCCAGGATGACACATTGTGTTGAATTGTCATGCCTTCTTTAAACAGGAAGTTTCTCAACTTTGTGTTTTCTGATTTTGGCATTTTTGAAGAATTCAAACCAGTTATTTAGTAGAGTGTTACTATTTCAAGTCTGTTTGATGTTTCCTCATTCAATTCTGGTTATGCATTTTTGTCAAGAATACCAAATACCACAGAAGTGTTGTGTCTCAAGGTATCTTGTCAAAAGGCACATGGTGCTGATTTGTGCCTTAATTGGTGGTGTTAGCTTTGTTCATTGAGTTAAGTTGGAGTCCATCAAGTGTTTCCACAGTGAACTAACAGTTTTTCCTGTTATAAGAATTTTTTGGAGAGAGACTTTGAAGCTATTTCAATAGCCTGTCCCTCTTCAGATTTCCACCTGCTAGTTTTAGCAACCATTATTTGCTAACTCTGTTATTTTTTCTATACTTATTAGTTGGCATTCTGCTGAAGGAAGAGCTTTGTCTTCTCCATTTATTTGTTTGGATCAGTATGGGCTCATTGGTTCCTACTTTGTTCAGTGGTTGTAACTCATTACTCTCATTATTTATTTTGACAGGCACAGATTTTTGCCAGTAAGCACCCTTCGAATTGACCCCTGGGTCTTTTTGATAAGTCCCCTTTACTCTTTGCATTTCCTTACTTTTCTGGTACAACAAGATGTTCCAGATTCATTTTATGTTTTCTCTGCCCCAGCTCTGGAAGGGACATTTCTCCAAAGAATCCTGGTTCTTTTTTTTGTAGAGAATGGTATTTAGAAATTAAGGGCCGGGTGCAGTGGCTCATGCCTGTAATCTCAGCACTTTGGGAGGCCAAGGCAGGGGGATCACCTAAGGTCAGGAGTTCGAGACCAGTCTGGCCAACATGGTGAAACCCCGTCTCTACTAAAAATACAAAATTAGCTGGGTGTGGTGGCACGTGCCTGTAATCACAGCTACTCAGGAGGCTGAGGCAGGAGAATCACTTGAACCCAGGAGGCATAGTCTGTAGTGAGCTGGGATTGGACCATTGCACTCCAGCCTCGACAACAAGAGCGAAACTCCATCTCAATAAAAAAAGAATTTAAGATGGGTGTGTGTGCGTGCGCATGTTTTAAAAGAAACCACACTATACAGCCAACAGACACATGAAAAAATGCTCATCATCACTGGCCATCAGAGAAATGCAAATCAAAACCACAATGAGATACCATCTCACACCAGTTAGAATGGCAATCATTAAAAAAATCAGGAAACAATAGGTGTTGGAGAGGATGTGGAGAAATAGGAACACTTTTACACTGTTGGTGGGATTGTAAACTAGTTCAACCATTATGGAAAACAGTATGGCGATTCCTCAAGGATCTAGAACTAGATGTACCATATGACCCAGCCATCCCACTACTGGGTATATACCCAAAGGATTATAAATTATGCTACTACAAAGACACATGCACACGTATGTTTATTGCGGCACTATTCACAATAGCAAAGACTTGGAATCAACCCAAATGTCCATCAGTGACAGACTGGATTAAGAAAATGTGGCACATATACACCATGGAATACTATGCAGCCATAAAAAAGGATGAGTTTGCGTCCTTTGTAGGGACATGGATGCAGCTGGAAACCATCATTCTTAGCAAACTATCACAAGAAGAGAAAACCAAACACCGCATGTTCTCACTCATAGGTGGGAACTGAACAATGAGCTCACTTGGACTCGGGAAGGGGAACATCACACACTGGGGCCTATCATGGGGAGGGGGGAGGGGGGAGGGATTGCATTGGGGAGTTATACCTGATATAAATGATGAATTGATGGGTGCTGACGAGTTGATGGGTGCAGCACACCAACATGGCACATGTATACATATGTAACAAACCTGCACGTTATGCACATGTACCCTAGAACTTAAATATAATAAAAAAATAAAATAAAATAAAATAAAATAAAAAAATTAAATTATTTACACTTAAAATATGTAAATAAAGAATATAAAGGAAAAGTTT
>NW_022334108.1:0-17089 GCF_002776525.5 Piliocolobus tephrosceles | reverse complement strand
GGGATGGGTTTCTGATCACCCTTGGGCTGTATTGGGCTGATATCTTTTAAATATCCCTGCATTTAGATTGGTTCCTGATAGGGAAACTTCATGTTTATTTCACATGTAGGCTAATTGTTTGGTCTGCCTGCGATCCCTGAGAAATGATGAAGGAAAACCACACCTGTTTCTGCTTTCTCACTTGCAGTGAGAGAGTTCCTGGGAGAGATGCAGTCCCCAGAGCGTTCATTATCAGCCCCAGCCGCTGATGTGCTATCAGCCTGCAGAGGAGCGAGCCCTGGGGCTTCACTAACCACAGGCTGGAGCTGCTATGCACCAGCTCCAGTGAGATCGGGGTTTTCGTTTTCATCCAACACTTTCAGTCCAGTTTCTGATGAAAGGGCTTCCTCCAGTCACCAGAGAAAGTGAGTTTGTATGTTCTTCCTCCAGAGTATTGCTGTGTGGTTCACGAATACGGTTGCTTATGACAAAATATTAACTTTGGCAGTTTTGGAGAAAAAAGACAAATAAAATAATGCATTCCTGGGAGAGGGGTGCAGCACGTGGCCTGTGATGGGGCACAGGGACAGGTGCCTGGAAATCAGGGGTCAAAGATGAGCCTCTGAAACGTTGGCTCTCTTTCTAGTCTGCATGCCTTCACTGCCCTTCCTTTATAAAGATAACAAGTGTCTATGCGTTTAGAAATTGTGGCAAACAGTGTGTGTCGTTTTAGAAATTGTGGCTCACGCCTGTAATCTCAGCACTTTGGGAGGGTAAGGCGGGAAGATCGCTTGAGCCCAGGAGTTCAAGACCTGCCTGGCCCACATAGCAAGACCCATCTCAAAAATTGTGTGGCAAAGTATACATAAGACAAAATTGACCATTTTAGCTATTTTTCAAGTGTACAGTTGAGTGGCATTAAGTGCACTCATATTGTGCAACCGTCACCACCATCCACCTCTGGAAATTCTTCATCTTCCCACATGAAACTCTGTCTCCATTAAACACTAACTCCTCATTCTCTACTCTCCCAGCCCCTAGTAACCACCATTCTACTGTCTCCATGAATTTGCCTACTCTAGAGGTACTCATATACGCGCAATCATACAATGTATGTCCTTTAGAGTGTATTTCTTTCTTTTTTTTTTAAATGTCAACTTTTATTATAGCTTCAGGGGGCACATGTCTGGGTTTGTTACATGGATATAATGCGTGATGCTGAGGTCTGGGGTATGAATGATTCTGAAGCAGCGTCATTCATCTAGGGTGATACCTGAGGTTTGTTGTCTCGCGCTGGGGATATCAAGGATGTGGACACACAAGAAGTGAGGTTAAGGACAGAGGTTTAATAGGTGAAGGAACAAGAAGAGCTCTCTCCTGCAGAGAGGGGGTCCTGAGTGGGTTTTCTGGTCTGCAACAAAATGCAATGGGTTTTATAGATGAGCTTGGTGAGGCGGTGTCTGATTTACATAGGGTGCAAGAGATTGGTTGGACCAGGTGTGTCATTTGCATAGGGCACAAAAAAACTGGTTAGGGCTAGGCATGCTATTTGCATAGGGCACCAAAACCTGGCCACCTTCACTCTAATCTTTTATTATGCAGATGGGTTCTCTACCTGGCTGACACTGTGTTGCCGGTTCCTTTAAGGTACACGTGGTGATAAAGAAAAGGGAAGATGGAGCCTCCATGTTGAACGTGCCTGGCTCCCAGATAGCCCTTTTCTATTGGCACAGCTGTCGGCATTCAACTGTGCAAGCTTCCAGCTTGCTTATCTATGTCTGCAGTGTGATTTTTCAGGCTGCTCTTTGTTAGAAATGATTTTGGAGCTGCTTTTTGTTAAAAGAGAAATTCCGCCAAGGACTCTTTTACCCTCACTATCTGCCTGAATAATTTCTTTCTAGCTCCTATATGAATCCCATCAGGTAGTGAGCACAGTACCCAAAAGGCACTCTTCCAGCCCTGTCCCCTTCCCCTCCTCTCCCCTCTAGTAGTCCCCGGTGTCTATGGTTCCCATCTTTATGTCCATGAGTACCCAATGTTTACTGCCCACTTTATAAGTGAGAATATGCCATCTTTGGTTTTCTGTTCCTGCATTAATCTGCTTAGAATAATGGCCTCCAGCTGCATCTTTGTTGCTACAAAGTACATGATTTTATTCTTTTTTATGGCTGTGTAGTATTCCATGGTGTATATGTACCACATTTTCCTTATCCACTCCACATGGATGGGCACCAGGGTTGATTCCGTGTCTTTCCTATTGTGAGTAGGGCTGCAATGAACATGTGCGTGCAGGTGTCTTTATGGTAGAAGAATGTATTTTTCCTTGGGTATATAAGCAGTAATGGGATTGCTGGGCCGAATGGTAGTTCTAAGTTCCTTGAGAACTCTCCAAACTGCTTTTCACTGCAGCCGAATTAATTTACATTTCTATCAAGAGTGTATTTCTGTGTTTAGCATCCATGCTTTGAGTTTGCCAGAAGATGTTGGGTTTTATTCTACCCTGGGAGTAGTGGCGCATGTATCTGATTCTTCCACTTTCAAGTTGTTCACTGGAGCTGGGGTTTTACACTAGGCAGTGATGACTGAGGACCCCAAGATGAATCTTGGAATTCGATCTCAGAATGTGGCAGAGGCTACATCCCCATGACCCAGCACGAAGAACATGCCTCCTGCATCTCACTGCTGAGGAGAAAGTGGCTTTTACAGATAGTTACAGGCACCAATGATTCTACTTCCCTGAAAAGCTGTCTATTTTTTCCATGCCATTCTGAAGTATAGTTGCTGGAGGATTTGCATAGAACAAAATGTAGGCTTATATTAGGTTGGTGCAAACATAATTGCAGTTTTTGCTATTAAAAGTAATGGCCAGACTGGGCGCAGTGGCTCATGCCTGTAATCTCAGAAATTTGGGAGGTCAAGGTGGGCAGATCACTTGAGGTCAGGAGTTCGAGACCAGCCTGCCCAACATGGTAAAACCCCATCTCTACTAAAAATACAAAAAAGGCCGGGCGCAGTGGCTCAAGCCTGTAATCCCAGCACTTTGGGAGGCCGAGACGGGCGGATCGTGAGGTCAGGAGATCGAGACCATCCTGGCTAACACGGTGAAACCCCATCTCTACTAAAAAATACAAAAAACTAGCCGGGTGAAGTGGCAGGCTCCTGTAGTCCCAGCTACTCGGGAGGCTGAGGCAGGAGAATGGCGTAAAACCCGGGAGGCGGAGCTTGCAGTGAGCCGAGATCCGGCCACTGCACTCCAGCCTGGGTGACAAAGCGAGACTCTGTCTCAAAAAAACAAAAAAACAAAAAAATAGCTGGGCATGGTGGTGCGTGCCTGCGGTGCCAGCTACTTGGGAGGCTGAGGCACAAGAATCGCTTGAGCCCAGGAGGCAGAGGCTGCAGTGAGCTGAGATTATGGCATTGCACTCCAGCCTGGGCAACAGAGCGAGACTCCATTTTACTCACACACACACACACCACAGCCAAAACTGCAATCACTTTTGCACCAACCTAGTACAATCGGGGAATTCCTGGTTACTTTTTTATTCCACAAAAAAGTCTGCTCCCACTGGGGCAATGTACCATAGGAGGGGCAGGTTAGAACTGTGAAGCTTCAAGAAGACCCCCTATATCCTGTGAGTGTCCTTGGTATTCATTGTGCAGGTCATTATCAGTCTTGAGGAGGTTGCTACAACAGTCTATGGAATGAGAGAGCATTGCTATGTCAGGAAGTATTTTTCTGCCTCTTTCTCTACCTTAAAACGATATGCTCAGAATGAGTTGAAATATGGCCATTTCTTTCCCCTGAAATTGAGAGCCAGTTGTTTACTTGGAATCATTCAATGTCTCCATTGGTTTTGGGTTAGACTGTTTTGAATAGAGGATTCTACTACCAAACACTCATAAGATGGCTTTGAGCAGAAACAAGGTTGAATCAGCCGGTGTGTACAAACTTCTTAGCTTTACAATATTTCTTTGGACATTCTTGGGCTTAAAATATGGCCACATCTCTGCAGTGGCAGGTCAAAGAGCCTCTGTCCCAGACCTAAGCTCTCTGGATGCCACACTCCAGACTGGGATTCCCAATCTCCTCATGGTTCATGTTGGCAATGCCTGACCCAGGACGTTATCTTGCCACTGAGACCAGGGTCCTTCTTCTTTGCCAGTTCCTGTATCTGTTACTGAATATTTTGAACAGCATTGAATATTTTGTTGAATATTGAATATTTGTTGAATATACTGAATATCTTGAATAACATTACAAGCAGAAATAAATATTGGGACTTTGTTCTCGTTGACAGTCTCAGATCTCAGTTCCGGCCATATGAGTCTTGGGCCGTTCATCATTATGAAGACTCTACAAAGTAAGATGGGTGTATGGTGAAGAATAATCAAAGGTAAATAAAGGCACCATCTCAAAGTGGACTTGCCATGTCCCATGGAAGCACGAATGTGCTAAGTCTTTTGTTGTTGAAAATGGTTCTAGGCTGGGCACAGTGGCTCACGCCTATAATCCCAGCACTTTGGGAGGCCAAGGTGGGTGGATCACCTAAGGTCAGGAGTTCGAGACCAGCCTGGCCAACATGGCAAAACTGCGTCTCTACTAAAAATACAAAAATTAGCTGGCCATTGTGGCGGGCGCCTGTAATCCCAGCTACTGGGGAGGCTGAGGCAGGGAGAATGGCTTGAACCCGGGAGGTAGAGGTTGGGTGACAGAGCCAGACTGTCTCCAGAGGGGAGGAGGGGAAGGGAAAGGGGAGAGGGGAGAGGGGAGGGGAGTTCTAGCATCCCCAAGTCTGCTCCTGAGAATGTGGCTTGAGAAGGAAGGTGGATTCTTTCAGTGGTCACAGAGCAACTGAAACTTTAGATTTCTCAGAATGAGATAGTTTACTAAAGCCTACCTATCTGAAAACATAAACATTTATTCATCAAGGGTGCCCTTTAAGCCATAAACAAACTCAACCACCAACCACCAAACCCACAAACAAAAGACAAAACAAAACCAAAAATCCAACAAATAAACAAAAAACTTTCCCTGAGACAAGCCACAGAACTTTATTTTGGGAAAAGAAAACATTTTTTTGTTGGTCAAACTATCAGCTGCTATGAAATACTCTTAGAGATGTTTATCCTGAGCTAGTTTTTTTTGTGGGGAGGTGCTGTTTACATGCTATGTTAAAAATAACATGCAAAAATTCACAGACATTAATGATGATGATGGATATACAAACAACGAGAATAATGATATTGGTATACATCATATGAGTGAAAAAAAAAAAAAAGTTGATGGTGGTGACGACAATACAATCGAAACTGCTTTTGCTCCGTGGAAAGCCCTTTGAAATGGGGATCCCCGCTGTGCAGTTTGCGGTGTATTTGCCTAAAACGCCATCTGGCTGCTACATAGAGGAAGAACACTGTTTGCTTTTCTGGCCTTTATTTTCATAATTCTTCAATTTCTCTTTATGCTCCCAAAAATTCTACATAATCCCATTTTGAACACTGCATTCATTCTTTTTTTTTCTCTTAGAAAACAATAAGGGTTTTCATTAAGAAGTAAGTCATAAGACTCAAGAGAACAAATAAAACTCTTAATAGGTCTCCCTCCCTCCCTCTCTCTGCAGGCTGGGGGTGGATTCAAATGAAATTTTGCTTGAGAAAGCAGCCTGTTCGCTTCAGAAAACTGAATACTTTATTCAAAAAAGGTTAATTTTGCAGAATCAATTTGTCACACCTTTGCATCATTCACACTACCTTCCCTGCCCCATTATTTAGAGAACTCTAAGAAACATAATCTATATATGGACATAAAGTTGGGAACAGTAGATACTGGGTAATACTAGAGGATGGAGAGATGGAGGGGTCAGGCCAAAACACTACCTGTTGGGTGCTATGCTCAGTACCTGGGTGATGGGATCATCTGTATTCCAAACCTCAGTGTCACACGATATACCCATGAAACAAACCTGCACCTGTACCACCCAAACCTAAAATAAAAGGTAAAATTATATATAAAAAAGGAATATGATCCACAGAATGTATCAGACAAAAGATGTCTGTTATGGTGGCTAATACACTTGGGGTTCAGAAAGTCAGTGGCAGCCACGCACGGTGGCTCATGGCTGTAATACCAGTGCTTTGGGAGGCTGAGGCGGGAGGATCATGTGAAGCCAGGAGATCCAGACCTCACCGATACAAAAAGCAAACAAAAAAATTGGCTGGGTGTGGTTATGCACACTCATGGTCCCAGCTACTTGGGAGGGTGAGGTAGGAGGATCACCTAGCCCAGGAGGTCAAGGCTGCAGTGAGCTATGATTGCACCACCGCACTCCAGCCCAGGCAACAGAGCAAGACCGTGTCTCTTAAAAAAAATTCTTTTAAAGAAAAAAAGTTGGTGGGGATGTGAATTCTAGAACTTTCTCTCCTCAAATATTTAGAACAGGTTGACATGGTACACTACCTTCTTAAAAGAGCTTAGCAAGAGGACGGAGGCTCAGCATTTGAAGGAAGCTTGAGTGATAAGATTAAAGTCAAGTCACCAATTAAGAATTGGTCCAGGCATAGTAGCTCATGCCTATAATACCAGCACTTTGGGAGGCCAAGGTGGGAGGATCACTGGAGTTCAGGAGTTTAAAACCAGCCTGAGCAACATAGCAAGACTTCATTTCTACAAATAATTAGCCGGGAATGGTGGCACACACCTGTGGTCCTGCCTACTCGGGAGGATCGCTTCCGCCTGGAAGTGCAGTGGCATGATCACAGCTCAGTGCAGCCTCCATTTCCCAGGCTCAAGCGATCCTCCCTGTGTCCTCACATGGTCATCCCTCTGTGCGTGTCTGTATCCTTTTATTTTTTTGGAGACAGGGGTCTCGTTCTGGCCCAGGAAACGGTGCAGTGGTACAATCATAGCTCACTGCAGCCTTGACCTCCTGGGCTCAAGCGATTCTCCCACCTCAGCCTCCTGAGCGGCTGGGATCACAGGCGTACACCACTACACCCAGCTAATATATACATATATTTATTTGTTTGTTTATTTTTTCTAGATATGGAGTCTCTTAGGACGCCCAAGCAAGTCTCCAATTCCTGGCCTCAAGCAATCCTCCCGTCTCGCAGTCTCCCAAGTAGTTGGGTCTACCAGGACGCACCGCCATGCCAGGGTAATTTTAAAACTTTGTGGCTGGGCGCCGTGGCTCACGCCTGTAATCCCAGCACTTTTGGAGGCCGGGGGAGGTGGATCACTTGAGGTCAGGAGTTCAAGACCAGCCTGGCCTACATGGTGAAACCCCGTCTCTGGGAAATACGCAAAAATTAACCAGGCGTGGTGGAGGGCGCCTGTAATCCCAGCTACTCGGGAAGCTGAGGCAGAACTCCTTGAACCCGGGAGGCGGAGGTTGCAGTGAGCTGAGATCGTGCCACCGCACTCCAGCCTCGGCGACAGAGGGAAACTCTGTCTGAAAAAATCCAAAAACCAAAAACTTTTTGTAGAGACAGTCTTGCTATGTTGCCCAGGCTGGTCTCGAACTCTTGGCTTCAATATACCCTCTCACCTGGTCCTCCCAAAGTGCTGGGATTACAGCACTTGGCTCCAGTTTGACCTTTGTTGGTAGAACTACTCAGAAAATATGGCTAATTTAGAAATTGGGTGGTGTCAAGTGAACCGCACCCAAATCTTCTATCCCCACACCAGTTCAACACCTTTTTTGCGTGTCGGAGAACTAGCAAGGCAGGGCCTGCGGCTCAGGCTCTGAGAGCGCGAGGCCCAGGGCTCTCGCGCTGCGGCCGCCACCCGCCCCGAGGCCCCGGTCCCCTCCTCTCGCCGCCGCACCAGGGTAGTGCTGCCACGAGCCGGGCTTTCCGGAGGCCAGGGCGAACGAGGACCCAGGTGCCCGACGGCTGGCAAAAGACCACGGGTATGTGGCGGTTACGGGATTCTCCAGCCAGTGAGCGGACGTTTTAGCTCTCAGGGATTCGATACCACAGGTTGTTTCCAGACCATATGCCTGTCGCTTCCGACACTTGGAAAGACCAATCGTCAGGCCCGACAATGCAAGACCCGCCCACTTTGCGACGGAGACAGCCACTCCAGTTACTTCTATTATCGGGGGCGCCCTTGCACAAGATCCTGTCCAATCGTTACCGGGAACGCCCTCCTAGTACCGCCTCAGGGCGAACGCAGAGCCTGTAAATTCAGCTTGACCCCTTCACCCCATTGGCGTATTTCCTTCCGACGCCATGACGTGCACAGCGGCCGGCCGGGAAGGGCCAATGGCGGTCGCGGAAAAGGCGGGGGCAATGGGCGGGGGAACGTAGCGTACGGCTGCCGTCCGCCGCAGTCGCTCCTGGTTCCTAGGGGCCGGAGCCGCACTGAACGCAGTGTACCTAGGGCTCTTGCCGGAGAGGTGCCGCCGCGGAGCCCGCAATCAGACGCCCCCTCAGTAGCGCCCGCCTAAGCCGTGGGCGCGTCCGCCTCCCGTCGGCCCTCGCAGCTGGGCTGGGCTCGGAGTCCGAGCCGCCGTCGCCTTCCCGCTCGGGCGGAGAACCGCAGTCGCAGAGCCGCGCAGCCCTCGAAGCCCGGTGAGAGGCGCCGCTGGTCTGAGGAAGGTGGACGGAGGGCGCGGGACATTCGCGCAGCTTTGCGGCCTGCAGGCCCTCCCCGCCGGCGAAGCTGCGCCGCAGGCCTAGGGGCGGGCCTGGGAGGCCGGCGGGCTTCGGGAGCTCGGGGCGGGACTGGAGGCCCGAGGCCACCGGGGGTCCCTGGGCGGGTGCTGGGTGCTGCGGAGCAGGGGCGCCGACCTCTGACCCACGAGAGGAGCGCCTTCGCGGTGCTGGTCCTGGTCCTAGTAGTTATGCTTAGCGTCCGTATTATCCGATTGAGAGCAGGCGGCTCTTGGGCTCCGAGCCGGAGGGGGCGGGCGAACTAGGAGAAATGTGTACTTTCCACGCCTAGGACCTGCCGCTGGGCAAACGGAGGCCAGTGTCCCTGCGGTCGCTGCCTGGGAGGGCGCACGAGGTCCCCCAGGCGAGGTGACGCGCAGGTTTTGTGACGTCGGACGCCCCAGGCCCGGGGGGTGGAGGGCGGTCTCCTAGAGCAGCCGTCGGCCTTCCAGGGAAGGCATCGGGCAGGTCGGGGAGACTCGCTGGGGCTGCGGGGGCGGCTCCACCTCTCCGAGCGCCCCCCCGGGGAGACCCAGGGGTAGCCTCGCGGGGGACCCCAAACCGCAACGGGGCAGGGCCCTTCCCAGGAAGTCGGCACCCAGGGCCCTTTGTCCTGTGACAGCGTCGATGCCTGGAACCACCAAGAGCTGGAAGAGGCAGGATGGCTCCTCCCCTAGAGCCTCCAGCGGGAGTCCGGCCCTGCCCACAACTTGAGCTCAGATTCCTGGTCTCCAACACTGGAAAAGAATACACTTCCGTTACTTTCACCCAAATTGTGGTTATTTGCTACAGCATCCATAGGAATTTAAAAACTAGGAGGTATGAATTTTATGTTGCTGTCAAAAGGCTTTTTCTAGGATAAGTAGATATTTCACGTAGATGGAGCTTTTTCTTCTCTTCATTGAGATCGGAACTCAGTTCTGTGTCCTCCGTCCTCCTATCTCAATGCTGACTTTACTTCCTCTTTAATCCTCTGTTCTAAAACAGTGACCCTTTTTATATTGCTTAAGTAAATAGCAATGTTTTTTGGTCAGTGTCAGACCAAAAACCTTTTTACCTTGGGTCTGAGAAGGAGTGGTATTTTCCCTCCTCCTCTTTTTGGAGATGGGGTCTTTCTGCTGCCCAGGCTAGAGTACAGTGGCATAATCCTAGCTCACTGCAGCCCCAAACTCCTGGGCTCAAGTGATCTTCTGGCCTCAGCTTGCTGAAAAGCTGAGAACACAGGTGTGCGCCACTATGCCCTATATATATGTGTGTGTATATAGATAGATAGATAGATAGATAGATATTTTTTTTAACTTATTTGTAGAAATCAGGTCTCATTATGTTGCCCAGGCTGGTCTCAGACCTCTGATCTCAAACCTCTGATCTCAAGTGTTCCTCCTCTTTGGCCTCCCAAAGCACTGGGATTACAGGTGTGAGCCACCATTCTCTGGCATGGTGGGGTATGCAGTAGGAGAGCAGCGGTGGTAGTAGTGTCTCCATAGGGACTCTCACAAAAAGTGGTGTGGGCGGATACTGGATGCCTACTTATTTAGGGGCATCTAAATTCCTGTGCTAAATTAGAAAATAGTGGCAGCTCTTGAAAGGAGTGATGGCGTGAAGGAGAGATACCTGGACCAACCACCGCACAACCCTTATAAATAATTGATACCCTTGGTTTTGATGCCACATCCTCTTCCATAGTTGTTGGTTGAAATGACACGTGATTCCAGGTGAGCTTTTCCAGAAAAAATTGCCCTGGAACTTCAGACTTTGTCGGGTGAATCGATGTGGAATTTCAGAATGGGCTGGAATGTCTAAGATGGGCATGTCCAATATTCAGCTCAGTGTGGGGAAACTGGTGGTGGCCAGGGCTGGTTGCAGGCTGAGTTGCAGGGGTGACAGTTCACCTGAGAAACAAAAAAACATGCAAGTCCTGGTTGATGAGGAGTGATTTCACAGACAGATAGTGACCGTGGAAGTCAATGTTGAAAAAACAAATAGATTCAGGGCATAAGGGTGCAGGTTTGTTACACGGATATATTGCCCAGTGGTGGGGATTGGCCTTCTATCCCCCAAACAGTGAACATAATACCAGATAGGTCATTTCTCAACCCTCGTCCACTCCCACCTTCCCCCTTTTTAAGGTGTCCTGTGTCTTTCATTCTGTAGGTCCATGTGTACCCATTTCTTTTAGCTCCCACTTATAAGTGAGAACATGTGGTATTTGATTTTCTGTTTCTGAGTTATTTCACTTAGGATATTGACCCTCAGCTCCATTTATGTTGCTGCAAAAGATATAGTTTCATTCTTTTTTATAGATGCATAATAGTCTTGGTGTGTGTATACCACATTTTCTTCATCCAATGAACACTTATGTTCATTCCATGATTTTGCTATTGTGAATTGTGCTGCAGTAAAAATGTATGTGTAGGTGTCTTTTCTGAGAATTTCTTTCCGTTGGGTAGATGACCATTACTGGAGTTGCTGGGTCAAAGGGTAGATCTATTTTTAGTTCTCTGGGAAATCTACATACTGTTTTCCATAGAAGTTGTATAATTTTACATTCTCATCAACAGTGTATAAGCGTTCCCTTCTCTGCATTCTCGCCAAGAGGTCAGTGTTTTTCTACAAGACAAAATGTAGATTGACAGATAGATCAATGATAGGTAGATGGAATACAGATGACAGATAGATGATAAATGGAATAGATAGAATAAGCAGACAGATAGAATATAGTAATAAAATGCATCTACCTGAAAATAGAGAAGAAAAAGATTGTGGGACTTTCCACTCTGTAACCCTGGGGCAAAGAAAGTAGCATTAACGAAAAAGCAAAGAATGGGAAAATAAAATTTTTTATTCAGAACCACCCTTCCAGCAGAAAAGAATAGCGCAAGCAAAATATTAAGCATTTTGTATGCATTTGTGTAGGTCGTGGCAACTATTACAAAAAGGTGGATGTCACGTTTCAGTGCTTTTTCTTTTCTTTTTTGAGACAGGCTCTCGCTCTGTCGCTCAGGCTGGAGTGCGGTGGCGTGATCTTGGCTCACGGCAACCTCCGCTTTCTGGGTTCAAGGGATTCTCCAGTCTCAGCCTCCTGAATAGCTGGGATTACAGGCTCCTGCCACCATGCCCAGCTATTTTTTTTTTTTATTATTTTTAGTAGAGATGGGGTTTCACCATGTTGTCCAGGCTGGTCTTGAACTCCTGACCTCAAGTGATCACCTGCCTTGGCCTCCCAAAGTGCAGGGATTACAGGCGTGAGCCACCGTGCCTGGACTCAATACATTTTTAATATACACAGAGCTTTGCCAATTTTGGAGGGTTGCCTAGTATTGGAATTTCTGGGTTTTTAATTTATTTTTTATGTTTGTGTTTCTCCCTTTTAGTTTGATATAATGTAACTCTTATTTTCTTATTGAAATAAAATCTCAGGCTCTCTCCATTGCATAGGCTGAAGCAGGGATGATGTAGGACGCTGGCTGGGTTCAGACCCTTGAAGGAGGTTGGGCGCAGTGACTGGTGCCTGTAATCTCAGCACTTTAGGAGGCTGAGGCGGGCAGATCACTTGAGGTCAGGTGAAACCAGCCTGGCCAACATAGTGAAACCCCGTCTCTACCAAAAAAAAAACCCCAAAAAACAAAAATTAACCCACTGTGGTGGTACGTACCTGTAGTCCCAGCTACTTAGAAGGCTGAGGTGGGAGAATTGCTTGAACCCTATAGGTGGTGGTTGCAGTGAGCTGAAATCGCACCACTGCACTCCAGCCTCGGCAAAGAGTGAAACCCTGTCTCAAAAAACAGAACAAAACAAAATTAGACCCTTGAAGGGTGAGCATTTTGCTGTGTTTCATTTGGGAGCTGGCTGTTCTGCTTCCTCCTAACATCTCAAAGGACACTGGATGGCCTGAGCTCCCGGGTACTCTGGGCTGCCTAGTTAGCATTCTGTGGGTGGTGAGAAAAATGCAAATTGTCTCTGCAGGGCAGCAGACCCTGGAGTTTAAAGACTTCTCTTCTTTTATCAAACTGTGTATTTGCAAGGCGGGAGGACTGCTTGAGCCCAGGAGACTAGCCTGGGCAACCTAGTGAGATTGTCTCTACAAAAACTACAAAAATCAGCCTGGCATGGTGGCACACACCTGTAGTCCCAGCTACTAGGGGAGGATGAGGTGGTAGGATCACTTGAGTCCAGGATTTCGAGGTTACTGTGAGCTATGATCGCACCAGATTGCTGCATGGGGATGAGAGGAAATAGAGGGTGAACAGATCTCCTGCTACTGCACACGCCACTTTTGATTTCCCAGCTGGCGTTTGAAGGCTGTGCAAGGTGTTGGGTTGCAGGATGATGGAGATCCGTATCATTGTGAATCCATGACTGTGTGGCCATTTGCATTGACTCAGCCTTATTGCAGATACTAACCTTCATTCCCCTCTCCAGCTATGCATTGGTTTTCTGCATACCACTTGGAATTTATGTTGGCTCTGAGTCATCCAACTCTCACATGATAAAGAACCAAATAATGACATTATTTTAAAAGAATGTGTCTGCATATGGCTTCTTATCTGCCAAGTGTCGCACTTCAGGCATTTATATTGAGTTTCAAGATCTTGCCACTGCACTCCAGCCTGGGTGACAGAGCAATACCTTGTCTCAAAAAAAAAAAAATCAAGATAGAGCAGACATTTCCAAACAATTAAAATGTTCTCAAAGGGAGTTGTTGATACATTAGTCTGTTCTCAATGCTGCTAATAAAGACATACCTAATACTGGGTAATTTATAAAGGAAAAAGGTTTAATGGATCCACAGTTCCACATGGCTGTGGAGGCCTCACAATCATGGCAGAAGGCAAAGGAGGAGCAAAGTCACATCTTACGTGGTGGTAGGCAGGAGACTGTGTGCAGGGGAACTGCCCTTTATAAAATCATCAGATCTTCTGAGACTCATTCACTGTCACGAGAAGAGCATGGCAAAAACCCACACCCATAATTCAATTAGCTCCCACCAGTTCCCTTCCACCACATGTGAGGATTATTACAATTCATGGTGAGATCTGGGTTGAGACACAGAGCCAAACCATATCAATTGATAATTAGCAGATTAAAGGGAAAAGGGTGAATTTGTTGACTAAGACAGCCTTCATGTTTCCCTCAGTTTGAATGTTACAGTTTTCCTCCCGACCTCCTTGTCTTTCTATTTTTTAGTTTTAATTTTTTTGATACATAATAGATGCACATATGTTGGGGGTACATGTGATTACTAAATACACTCATAATTTGTAAAGATCACATCATTGTGATCAAGATATTCATCACTGCATATTTGCCTTTTTGTTAAGCTAGAAACATTTAAATTCTTATCTTTAGCTATTCTGAAATGTACAATAGATTACTGTAAACCACAGTCACTTACCCTGCTGATTTATTGAATGGTGGGTCTTATTTCTTTTATCAGAAATTCTATTTGCAAGGCAGGAAGATTGCTTGAGCCCAGGAGTTTGAGAATCAGCGTGGGCAACCTAGTGAGACCCTGTCTCTACAAAAAATACAAAAATTGGCCTGACATAGTGGCACGCACCTGAATGAAGTCCCAGCTACTGGGGAGGCTGAGGTAGGAGGATCACTTGAGCTCAGGAGTTCCAGGTTACTGTGAGCTACGATCCTATGTATCACTGTACTACAGTCTGGGCAACAGAACAGAATCCTGTCTCCAAAAAAACAAAACAACTCCTACTTATTTATACCCATTAATCAAACTATTTTTTCTCTCTCTTCTCTGCTCCCTTCCCAGCCTCTGGTAGCCACCAATCTACTGTCTGTCTCCATGAGATCCAGGTTTTAAGCTCCCACATGTGAGAACACGCAGTATTTTTCTTCTGTGCCTGGCTTATTTCACTTAACATAATGACCTCCAGCTCCATCCATCAGGCCTCCTTTTTCACGGAGGATTTATTTTAGGAAACTTGCAATTGTGAGTTCTTTCTCTACCTCTTTGAGATGCAAATCTTCTCCCAAATTTTCTTCTAGCCTCTAGCTAGTTTTGCAACCCAGGAATGTGTTTCTCATGACCTCAGAGCCATCCCTTTAAAATGTAATTATTGAAGGAGATGATACATCTGTCTCTCAGTCTTTGTAGAAGGGCAGGTTCCTAGTTTTGAAAAATTCCAATAAGCCAACACATAGCTTTACCGCATTTCCTAACCTTCTTCCTAACGTATCCAGTTCCTTCTCAGCATCTCACCCCAGCACTTAAAAACTCTCCAGCCTTTTGTTTCAACGAAGTTAAGCTCCTTCTCTCTTCCGTATTGCAGTAGTCCTGACTGAGGCCTTCCTTGAAGGGTTAACTTGTCTGGTGCAATGTTTTCTTTGGCAATGTCCAGATCAAAGGATCCCACAGAAACACTGAGTATGATTTTCGCCTGAGAAAGGGGAGGGTGAGAAGATAGATTGGGAGGCAGCTGTGTAGGCAGGGGACTTGGCCACTGCCTAAACCTCTCCCCGTCTCACCTGTAAATGGAGTGCATAGGCAGCAGTGCTTCTCCCCCGAGGCTGGGGCGATGGAATCAGTTAGACTATTGAGGGCATCTGCAAGGGCAGCTGCCTCAGGGTACGGTGGCCAATGGGTTTCTTTTGATCGACTGTTGACAATGTGTTTGTTGAATGGCAGCCTGCACTAGGCGACACTGAAGCCACAGAAGACACCGCAGTGGGAAAACCAGCATGAGCCACTGCCCCCAAGGAACCTCAAAGCGCAGGCAGAGGACCAGCCATCCCAGCCGCACAGGTAAAGTGTGTCACCTGTCAGGTGGGCTTGGGGTGAGCGGGTGGGGGGTGTGTGTATGCGTGTGAGCACATGTGAGTGTGACGGCTGGTGTGACTGCATGTGAGGGAGTGTGAACAAGCGTGCGAAGGTGTGTAGGTGTGTGCAAGTGTGTATGCATATGAGAATATGTGTGGATGAGTGCATTTGAAAGCCCGTGTGTGTGTGTGTGTGTGTGTGTGGTCATGAGGGTAAGTTAGTGACTGAATGCGCAGGATATGTGAGTGTGCATGGAACACTGTCAGTGTGTGTGTGGCAAGTGTGTAGGCATGTGAGGACAGGCAGAAGTGTGTCAGTGTTATGATGGGAGTGTGAATGTGTGCACAAGGGTGTGGAGTCAATGAGTGTATGGGAACGTGTGTTACCTATGAAGGCATGTAATGTGTCAGTGTGTGCGCGTGTGTGGGAATGAGCGCTTGTGGGTGTGTTCATGTGTGTGCCAGTGGGTATATGTGAAAGCATGTAAAAGTGTGTGCCATGTGATGTGTGTGGATGTGTGTGCATCAATGTGAGAGCATGTAAATGTGAGTGTTGAATGAGTGTATGAGTGTGCATGTGAGGCTGTGCGTGAGTGTGTGAATGTGTGAAAGTGTGTGTGCATGTGACAGTGTAAGTGTAGGGGTGTGATGCATGTGTGGGTGTGAGTGCCCGTGTATGAGTGTACATGGTGTGGATCTGAGTGTGCACAGTGTAAAGGGCATGTGTGTACAAGTGTGCAAGGGCAAGTGTAAAGGGCATGAGTGCAAGTGTGTGTGAGGAGTGCGAGTGTGAGGGTATGTGAATGAGTGGTCCTGTGCATGCATGTGTGAGTGCACGCTCAAAAGCACGGATGGGTGCAAGCCTCCCCTACTAACTCCTGTGGTCAAAAAAGGATGTGTTTTCTGTGTTTCAACAATGTTTTAAGATTATGTACTGTATTTAATACATCTTATGACTGCAGTGTTTTTCTCTTGTTTAAAGCGCAGCAGGGGTCTGGGCGCAGTGGCTCACACCCGTAATCCCAGCACTTAGGGGGGCCGAGGCAAGTGGATCACTTGAGATCAGGAGTTCAAGACCAGCCTGGACAACATGGTGAAACCCCATCTCTACTAAAAATACAAAAACTAGCCGGGCATGGTAGTGGGTGTCTGTAAATCCCAGCTAATGGGGAGGCTGAGGCGGGAGAATCACTTGAACTCAGGAGGCGGAGGTTGCAGTGAGCCAAGATTGTACCACTGCACTCCAGCCTGGGCAACAGAGCGAGACTCTATGCAAAAAACCCCAAAAAATCCAATGTAGCTAAAGGCGATTTGATAATAACAATGACATCGAAATGAGAATTGTGTCAGAAAAACCAAAAACAATAATGAAATGGCTCCTATATAACCCATCCCCTAAAACCCACGTAGAGAAGAAGACAGGGCTGGGCGTGGTGGTTCATGCCTGTAATTCCGGCACTTTGGGAGGCCCAGAAGGAAGGATTGCTTGAGCCTGGGAAATCAAGGTACAGGGAGCTGTGTTTACCCCACTGTACTTCAGCCTGGGAGTCAGAGTGAAGCTTGTCTCAAAAACAAAAAGAAGAAAAGGATACCTGAGTTACTAACTTTGATGATCACTGAGTGGAAAGATTCCAGTATTCTGGTGTTTTCCATTTTCTTTTAGTTTATCTTCATTTTT
>NW_022334107.1:0-5842 GCF_002776525.5 Piliocolobus tephrosceles | reverse complement strand
CTTTTTCACAATAGGCCTCTATGTACTCCCAAATATCCCTGTGCAAATTCTACAAAAACAGTGCATCCAAACTGCTGAATGGACAAAAAAGTGTAATTCTGTGAGATGAATGCACACATCACCAAGTGGTTTCTCAGATAGCTTCCTTGTAGTTTTTAAGCTGGGATATTCAGTTTTTCTCCAGTGTCCTCACTGAGCACCTGAATGTCCTTTCACACAATGGACAAAATGGTGTGTCAAACTGCTGAATTGAAAGAAAGCTTGAACTTTGTGAGACGAATACCCACATCACAAGCCACTTTCTCAGAAAGCTTCTTTCTAGCTTCTATGTGAAGATGTTTTCTTCATCACCATAGGCCTCAATGCGCTCCCAAATATCCCTTCACAGTACCTACAAAAACAGTTTTTCTAAACTGTTGAATCCAAAGAAAGGTGTAACTCTCAGAGATGAATGTATGCATCCCAAAGCAGTTTCTCAGAAAGCTTCTCTCTTGTTTTTATCAGAAAATACTTCCTTTTTAACCATAAACTTCAAAGCTTTCCCAAATATCCCTTCACAGATTCTACAAACACTGGTTTCCCAACTGTTGAATGAAGATAAAGGTTTAACTCTGCGACATGAAGGCACACATCACAGAGCAATTTCTCAGATGGCTTCCTTCTAGTTTTCATCCTGGGATACTCGCTTTTTCACCATTGTCCTCAATGAGCTCCCAAATATCCACTTGCAGAATGGACAAAAACAGTGTTTCCTAACTGCTGAATTGAAAGAAAGGTTTAACACTGTAAGATAAATGCACCCATCACAAAGAAGTTTCACAAAATGTTTCTGTCTAGTTTTTATCTTAAGAAGTTGGCTTTTACATCATAGGCCTCAATGTGATTCCAAATATCCCTTTGTAGATTCTACAAAAACAGTGTTCAAAAACTGCTCCCAAATGTCCATACACAGAGTGAACAAAAATGGTGTTTCCAAACTGCTCAATAGAAAGAAAGTTATACCTCTATGAGATGAATGCACACTTCACACAGCACTTTCTCAGAAAACTTCTTTCTTCTTTTTATCTGAAGATATATTCTTTTTCACCACAGGTGACAATGTGATCCCAAATCTCTCTGAGTACATACTACAAAAACAGCATTTACAAACTGCTGTTTGAAAAGAAAAGTTAACTCTGCAAGGTGTATTCACACATCTCAAAGCAGCTGTTCACACAGCTTCCTTCTAGATATTATCCTGGGATATTTGCTTTTTCATTTATGTCCTTAAAGAGCTACCAAATGTCCTTTGGCAGAATGGACAAGAACAGTGTCTCCAAACTTCTGAATTGAAAGAAAGGTTTAACTCTGCGAGATGAATACATACATCACTAAGCAGTTTCTCAGAAAGCTTCTTTCTAAATTCTATCTGAAGTTGTTTTGTTTATCACCATAGGTCTCAATGCACTCCCAAATATCTCTTCATGGTTTCAACAAAACCAGTATTTCTCATCTGCTATATCCAAAGAAAGTTTTCAATCTAGGAGGTGAATGCATACATGCTAAAGCAGTTTCTCAGAAATCTTCTTTCTTCTTTTTATCTGAAGTTGTTTCCTTTTTCACTCCAGGCCACAATGCAATCCCAAATATCCCTCCACAGATTCTACAAACACAATATTTCCAACCTGTTGAATGAAAATAAAGGTTTAACTCTGCAAAATGAATGCACACATCGCAAAGTGTTTTCTCAGATGGCTTCCTTCTCATGTTTATCCTGGGATATTCGCTTTTTTGCCATTGTCCTCAATGAGCTCCAAATATCCCTTCACAGGATGCAGCAAAACAGTGTATCCTAACTGCTGAACCAAAAGAGATTTTTAACACTGAGAGATGAATGCACACATCACAAAGCAGATTTTCAGAAAACTTCTTTCTAATTTTAATCTGAAGATATTTCCTTTTTCACAATAGGCCTCAATGCACTACCGAATATCTCTTCACAGATTCTAAGAAAATAGTGTTTCCAAACTGCTGAATACAAAGACCAGTTTATCTATGCAAGATGAATGCACATATCACAGGTCGGTTTGTCAGATAACTTCCTTCTAATTTTTATCCTGGGATATTCACTTTTTTGCCATTGTTCTCAAAGATCTCCCAAATGTGCATTCACAGAATAGACAAAAACGGTGTTCCCAAACTCCTGAATGGAAAGAAATGTTTAATTCTGTGAGATGAATGCACACACCACAAAGCAGTTTCTCAGAAAGCTTCTTTCTAATTTTTATCTGAAGATATTTCCTTTTTCACTGTACACCTCAAAGTGCTACCAAATATCTCTTTGGAGAATCCAAGAAAACATTGTTTCCCAACTGCTGAATGAAAAGATATGTTTAACTATGCGAGATGAATGTTCAAATAACAAGTCAGTTCGTTAGATAACTTCCTTCTAGCTTTTATTTCAGGGATATTTCCTGTTTCACTATTGTCCTCAAAGAGCACCCTAACGTCCCTTCACAGAATGGACGAAAATGGTGTTACCTAACTGCTGAATCCAATGTTGAAAAGTGAATACACACATCACAAAGCAGAATCACAGGAAGTTTCTTTCTACTATTGATCTGAAGACATTACCTTTTCACAGGAGGCCTCAATGCACTACTGAACATCAATTCACAGATTGTAAGAAAACAGTCTTTCCAAACTGCTGAATGAAAAGAAAGGGTAAATTCTGTGACAGGAATGCACACATCACAGGTGGGTTTGTCAGATAACTGCCTTCTAGTTTTTGTCCTGGGATATTTGCTTTTTTGCCACTGGCCTCAAGTATCTCCCAAATGTCCTTTCCCAGAAAGGACAAAAACATTGTTAACAAACTGCTGAATCCAAAGAAAGGTGTAACTCTGTGAGATGAATGCACAAATCATAAAGCAGTTTCTCAGAAAGCTTCTCTCTAGTTTCTGTAACAATATATTTCCTTTTTCACTGTGGGCCTCAAAGCTCTACCAAATATCTCTTCGCAGAACACAAGAACACACTTTTTCCAAACTGCTAAATGAAAATAAATCATTAACTCTGTGAGATGAATGCACAAATCAGAAGTCGGTTTGTCAGATAACATCCATCTAGTTTTTGTCATGGGACATTTACTTTTTCACCATTGACCTAAAAGATCTCCCAAATGTCCATTTACAGAGTGGACAAAAACAATGTTTTCAAGCTGCTGAACCCAAAGAAACCTTTAACTCTGTGAAGTGAATGAACACATCTGAAAGCAGTTTCCCCAGAAGCTTCTTTCTAGCTTTTATCTGAAGATATTTTCCTTTTCATTGTATGCCTCAATGCACTACCAAATATCTCTTTGCAGGTTCTATGAAAACAGTGCAACCAAACAGCTGAATTAAAAGTAAGGTTTAACTCTGCAACATGAATGGACACATCACAAGGCCATTTCTAAGATATCTTCCTTCTAGTTTTTATCCTGGAAAATTCAGCTTTTTGCCATTGGCTTCAAAGAGCTCCCAAATGTCCACTAGCAGACTGACAAAAACCGTGTTTCCAAACTGAAGAATCCAAAGAAAGGTTTAAAACTGTGAGATAAATGTACACATCACAAATCAGTTTCTCAGAAACACTGTACTATTTATCTGAAGATATTTTCTTTTTCACCATAGACCTCAATGTGCTACGAATATCTCTTTGCAGATTCTAAGAAAACAGTGTTTACAAACTACCGAATGCAAAGACAGCTTTAACTCTGTGAGATGAATGTTCCCATCACAGGTCGATTTGGCAGATAATTTTTTTCTAGTTTTTATCTGGGGATATTCACTTTTGCAACACTGGCCTCAATGAGCACCCAAACATCCATTCGAAGAATGGACAAAAACAGTGTTCCCAAACTGCTGAAGCTAAAGAAAGCTTAATCTCTGTGAGGTGAATGAAATTTTCTGCAAGCAGTTTCCTAGGAAGCTTCTTTCTCGTTTTTATCTGAAGGTATTTCCTTTTTCATCATAGGCCACAATGCGCTTCCAAATATCTCTTCACAGATTCTAAGAAAATAGTGCTACCAAACAGTTGAATAAAAAGAAAGGTTTAACTCTGCATCATGAATAGACACATCACAAAGCTGTTTCTCAGATTTTTTTCTAGTTTCTACCCGTGATATTCAGTTTTTGGCCATTGGTCTCAATGAGCTCCCAAATGTCCATTCACAAAATGGACAAAAACCATTTTTCCAAACTGATAAATCCAAAGAAATGTTTAACTCTCTGAGATCAATTCACACACCACAAAGCAGTTACTCAGATACATTGTTTCTATTAATTATCTGGAGACATTTACTTTTTCACCACAAGCCTCAAAGCACTAACAAATATCTCTTCGGAGAATCCAAGAAAACACTGTTTCTGAGCAGCTGAATGAAAAGAAGTGTTTAACTCTGTGACATAAGTGTATAACTCACAAGTTGGTTTGTCATATAACTTTCTTCTAGTTTTTATCCTGGGATATTCACTTTTTCACCATTGGCCTCAAAGAGCACCCAAACATCCATTCAAAGAATGGACAAAACAGTGTTACTGAACTGCTTAATCCAAAGGAACTTTTAACTCTGTGAGGTGAATGCACACATCACAATGCAGTTTCTCAGAAAGCTTCTGTCTACCATTTATGTGAAGACACTTTTTTTTTCACAGGCGGTCTCAATGCATTACCAAGTAGCTCTCTGCAGATTGTAAGAAAACAGTGTTTCCAAACTGCTGAATGAAAATAAATCTTTAACTTTGTGAGAGGAATACACCCATCACAGGTCAGTTTGTCGGATAACTTCCTTCTAGTTTGTGTTCTGAGAAATTTGCTTTTTCACCATTGGCCTCCTTTTGCAGATGGGACAAAAACAATGTTCCCAAACTGCTGAATCCAAAGAGAGTTGTAACTCTCTGAGATGAATGCATATATCACAAAGCAGTTTCTCATAAACCTACTTTCTACTTCTTATATGAAGATATTTGCTTTTTCACCATTGGCCTCAATGCACTTCCAAATATACACAGGGTTGCCAAACTGCTGAATGAAAAGAAAGGTTTAACTCTGCGAGATGAATGTACACATCAAAATAATTTTCTCAAGTATCTTCTTTCTAGCTTTTATACCGGGAAATTTGGTTTGTCCCCCATTGACCTCAAAGAGCTACTAAAAGTCCATTCGCAGAATAAACAAAAATAGTGTTACCACACTACTGAATCCAAAGAAAGGTTTAACTCTGTGAGATGAATGCACACATCACAAAGCAGTTTCTCAGAAAGCTGCTGTCTAGTTTTTCTCACAAGATATTTCCTTTTTCACTGATGAACTGAAAGCACTACCAAATATCTCTTTGCAGAATATAAGAAAATGCTGATTCCAAACTACTGAATGAAAAGAAATCTTAAATCTGGGAGACGAATGCACAAATCAGAAGTAGGTTTGTCAGATAACTTCCTTCTAGTTTTGGTCCTGGGATACTTGCTTTTTCACTATTGGCCTCAAAGATCTCCCATATGTCCCTTCACAGAATGGACAAAAACAGTGTTTCCAAACTGCTGAATCCAAAGAAAGTGTTAACTCTGTGAGATGAAGGAACACATCCAAAAGCAGTTTTTCAGGGAGTATCATTCTAGTTTTTATCTGAAGACATTTCCTTTTTCATTGTAGACCTCAATGCACTACCAAATATCACTTTGCAGATACTAAGAAAGCAGGGCTACCAAACTGCTGAATGAACAGAAATGTTTAACTCTGCAACATGAATGGATACATCACAAAGTGGTTTCTTAGATATCTTCCTCCTAGTTTTTATCCTGGGATATTCAGTTTTTCACCA
>NW_022334105.1:0-3474 GCF_002776525.5 Piliocolobus tephrosceles | reverse complement strand
TGGCCAGTGATGATGAGCATTTTTTCATGTGTCTGTTGGCTGTATGAATGTCTTCTTTTGAGAAATGTCTGTTCATATCCTTTCCCCACTTTTGGATGGGGTTGTTTGTTTTTTTCTTGTATATTTGCTTGAGTTCTTCGTAGATTCTGGAAATGAGCCCTTTGTCAGATGAGTAGATTGCAAAAATTTTCTCCCATTCTGTAGGTTGCCTGTTCACTCTGATGGTAGTTTCTTTTGCTGTGCAGAAGCTCTTTAGTTTAATGAGATCCCATTTGTCAATTTTGGCTTTTGCTGCCGTTGCTTTTGGTGTTTTAGACATGAAGTCCTTGCCCATGCCTATGTCCTGAATGGTACTACCTAGATTTTCTTCTAGGGTTTTGATGGTATTAGGTCTAACATTTAAGTCTCTAATCCATCTTGAATTAATCTTCGTATAAGGAGTAAGGAAAGGATCCAGTTTCAGCTTTCTACTTATGGCTAGCCAATTTTCCCAGCACCATTTATTAAATAGGGAATCCTTTCCCCATTTCTTGTTTTTCTCAGGTTTGTCAAATATCAGATGGTTGTAGATGTGTGGCATTATTTCTGAAGGCTCCGTTCTGTTCCATTGGTCTATATCTCTGTTTTGGTACCAGTACCATGCTGTTTTGGTTACTGTAGCCTTGTAGTATAGTTTGAAGTCAGGTAGCGTGACGCCTCCGGCTTTGTCCTTTTGACTTAGGATTGTCTTGGCAATACGGGCTCTTTTTTGGTTCCATATGAACTTTAAAGCAGTTTTTTCCAATTCGGTGAAGAAACTCATTGGTAGCTTGATGGGGATGGCATTGAATCTATAAATTACCTTGGGCAGTATGGCCATTTTCACAATATTGATTCTGCCTATCCATGAGCATGGTATGTTCTTCCATTTGTTTGTGTCCTCTTTGATTTCACTGAGCAGTGGTTTGTAGTTCTCCTTGAAGAGGTCCTTTACATCCCTTGTAAGTTGGATTCCTAGGTATTTTATTCTCTTTGAAGCAATTGTGAATGGAAGTTCATTCCTGATTTGGCTCTCTGCTTGTCTGTTACTGGTGTATAAGAATGCTTGTGATTTTTGCACATTAATTTTGTATCCTGAGACTTTGCTGAAGTTGCTTATCAGCTTAAGAAGATTTTGGGCTGAGACGATGGGGTTTTCTAAATACACAATCATGTCATCTGCAAACAGGGACAATTTGACTTCCTCTTTTCCTAACTGAATACCCTTGATTTCTTTCTCTTGCCTGATTGCCCTAGCCAGAACTTCCAACACTATGTTGAATAGGAGTGGTGAGAGAGGGCATCCCTCTCTTGTGCCAGTTATTTCTTTTTTCACCAAAGGCCATGATGCGCTTCCAAGTATCACTTTGCAGTTTCCACGAAAATAGTGGTAGCAAACTGTTTCATGGAGATAAATGTGTAACTCAGTTATGTGAATTTACACTTTGTGAACAAAGCACTGTCCTATAAAGCTTCTTTACAGTTTATATCTGAGGATATTTCCATTTTCACCATAGGCCTCAATGCTCTCCCATATATCACTTTGCAGATTCCATGACAACAGTGTTAGCAAACTGCTTCATGAAGTGAATGTTCTATCTCTCTGAGATGAATTCACACAACAGAAAGAAGTCTCTCAGAAAGCTTCTTTCTCGTTTTTATTTGAGGATATTTTCTGTGCCAGTGTTGGCTTCAATGTGATCCAAAATATCAATTCTCAGATTCCCCAAAAACAGTCATAACAGATGGCTCCATGAAACTGTAGTGTAACTGTGTGAGATGAATTCACACATCAGAAAGCAGTTTCTCAGAAAGCTTCTTTCCAGGTTTCATCTGAGGATATTTCCTTTTTCACCATAGGTTTCAACCCGCTCCCAAATATCACTTGGCAGATTCTGAGAAAATTTGTTAGCAAACTGATTCATAGAGAGAAAGGATTAGCTCTCTGAGATGAATTCACACATCTCATAGCAGTTTCTCAGAAAGTCTCTTCCCAGTATTTATCTGAGGATATTTCCTTTATCAACGTGACCTTCATTTTGCTAGGAAATATCTCATTGTAAATTTCAAGAAAACAGTGTTAGCAAACTGATGAATGAAAAGAAGAGTATAACTCTGTGTATTGCAATCACACATCACAATACAGTTTCTTAGAATGCTTCTTTCCAGTTTTTATCGGCGGATATTTCCTTTTTCAAAGGAGACCATGATGCTACTCCAAGTATCGCTTTTTGGACTCCTCGAAAAGAGTGTTAGCGAACTGCTTCTTGGGTAAGAATGTGTAACACTGTGAGTGGAATTAACACATCATAAAGCCTTTTATCAGAAAGCTTCTTTAAATATTTATCTGAGGATATTTCCTTTCTCACAATAAGATTCAAAGCATTAAGAAATATCCCTTTGCAGATTTCAACCAAACAGTGTTAGCAGAGTGATCAATGAAAAGAAAAGTGTAACTTTTTGAATTGCATTCACACCTCACAATGTATTCTCTCAGAACGTTTCTTTCCAGTTTTTATCTGAGGATAATTCTTTATTCACTGTAGGCCACAATGCCCTTCCAAATATCACTTTGCAGATTCCATGAAAACAGTGTTAGCGAACTGCTTTATGGAGAGAAATGTGTAACTCAGTGAAGTGAATTCACACTTCACAAATAACTTTCTCATAAGCTTCCTTCCAGTTTTTATCTCAGGATATTTCCATTTTCACCATAGGCCTCAATGCGCTCCCAAATATCATTTTGCAGATCTCACGACAACACTGTTAGCAAACTGCTTCATGAAGAGAATGGTGTATCTCTCTGAGATGAATTCGCACATCACAAAGAAGTCTCTCAGAAACTTCTTTCTTGTTTTTATTCGAGGATATGTCCTTTGTCAGTGTAGCCCTGAATGCTATCCAAAATATCAATTCTCAGATTCCACGAAAACAGTGGTAACAGACGATTCCATGAAACTGAACTGTAACTCTGTGAGATGAATTCACACATCAGAAAGCAGTTTCTCAAAAAGCCTCTTTCTACGTTTCGTCTGGAACATTTCCTTTTTCACCATAGGTTTCAATGTGCTCCCAAATATCACTTGGCAGATTCCGAGAAAACTGTGTTAACATGTGTGGTATTATTTCTGAGGACTCTGTTCTGTTCCATTGGTCTATATCTCTGTTTTGGTACCAGTGCCATGCTGTTTTGGTTACTGTAGCCTTGTAGTATAGTTTGAAGTCAGGTAGCGTGACGCCTCCAGCTTTGTCCTTTTGACTTAGGATTGTCTTGGCAATGCGGGCTCTTTTTTGGTTCCATATGAACTTTAAAGCAGTTTTTTCCAATTCTGTGAAGAAACTCATTGGTAGCTTGATGGGGATGGCATTGAATCTGTAAATAACCTTGGGCAGTATGGCCATTTTCACAATATTGATTCTTCCTATCCATGAGCATGGTATGTTCTTCCATTTGTT